>NW_027526594.1:0-285992 GCF_052857255.1 Amblyomma americanum | reverse complement strand
TAATACAACGAAACAAGTTGTTTTAGACCTAAACGAGCTAGATCTGAACACATCGGTTTTACAAGTGTCCATGTGATACGCGTCAAAACTTCTAACTGCTCGAAAAGCTTGCATTCGTGCTTAATACAACGAAACAAGCTGTTTTAGACCAAAACGAGCTAGATCTGAACACATCGGTTTTACAAGTGTCTATGTGATACGCGTCAAAACTTTTTCTCTTATAACTGCGCGAAAAGCATGTATTCGTGCTTAATACAACGAAACAAGCTGTTTTAGACCTAAACGAGCTAGATCTGAACACATCGGTTTTACAAGTGTCCATGTGATACGCGTCAAAACTTTTTCTCATAACTACTCGAAAAGCTTGTATTCGTGCGTATTACAACGAAACAAGCTGTTTTAGACCAAAACGAGCTAGATCTGAACACATCGGTTTTACAAGTGTATGTGATACGCGTCAAAACTTTTTCTCTTATAACTGCGCGAAAAGCATGTATTCGTGCTTAATACAACGAAACAAGCTGTTTTAGACCTAAACGAGCTAGATCTGAACACATCGGTTTTACAAATGTCCATGTGATACGCGTCAAAGCTTTTTCTCTTATAACTGCACGAAAAGCATGTATTCGTGCTTAATACAACGAAACAAGCTGTTTTAGACCTAAACGAGCTAGATCTGAACACATCGGTTTTACAAGTGTCTATGTGATACGCGTCAAAACTTTTTCTCTTATAACTGCTCGAAATGCTTGTATTCATTCGTACTACAACGAAAGAAGCTGTTTTAGACCAAAACGAGCTAGATCTGAACACATCGGTTTTACAAGTGTCTATGTGATACGCGTCAAAACTTTTTCTCTTATAACTGCGCGAAAAGCATGTATTCGTGCTTAATACAACGAAACAAGCTGTTTTAGACCTAAACGAGCTAGATCTGAACACATCGGTTTTACAAATGTCCATGTGATACGCGTCAAAGCTTTTTCTCTTATAACTGCACGAAAAGCATGTATTCGTGCTTAATACAACGAAACAAGCTGTTTTAGACCTAAACGAGCTAGATCTGAACACATCAGTTTTACAAGTGTCTATGTGATACGCGTCAAAACTTTTTCTCTTATAACTGCTCGAAAAGCTTGTATTCATTCGTAATACAACGAAAGAAGCTGTTTTAGACCAAAACGAGCTAGATCTGAACACATCGGTTTTACAAGTGTCTATGTGATACGCGTCAAAACTTTTTCTCTTATAACTGCGCGAAAAGCATGTATTCGTGCTTAATACAACGAAACAAGCTGTTTTAGACCTAAACGAGCTAGATCTGAACACATCCATGTGATACGCGTCAAAACTTTTTCTCTTATAACTGCGCGAAAAGCATGTATTCGTGCTTAATACAACGAAACAAGCTGTTTTAGACCTAAACGAGCTTGATCTGAACACATCGGTTTTACAAGTGTCTATGTGATACGCGTCAAAACTTTTTCTCTTATAACTGCGCGAAAAGCATGTATTCGTGCTTAATACAACGAAACAAGCTGTTTTAGACCTAAACGAGCAAGATCTGAACACATCGGTTTTACAAGTGTCTATGTGATACGCGTCAAAACTTTTTCTCTTATAACTGCGCGAAAAGCATGTATTCGTGCTTAATACAACGAAACAAGCTGTTTTAGACCTAAACGAGCTAGATCTGAACACATCGGTTTTACAAATGTCCATGATACGCGTCAAAACTTTTTCTCTTATAACTGCGCGAAAAGCATGTATTCGTGCTTAGTACAACGAAACAAGCTGTTTTAGACCTAAACGAGCTAGATCTGAACACATCGGTTTTACAAGTGTCTATGTGATACGCGTCAAAACGTTTTCTCTTATAACTGCTCGAAAAGCTTGTATTCATGCGTAATACAACGAAAGAAGCTGTTTTAGACCAAAACGAGCTAGATCTGAACACCGGTTTTACAAGTGTCTATGTGATACGCGTCAAAACTTTTTCTCTTATAACTGCGCGAAAAGCATGTATTCGTGCTTAATACAACGAAACAAGCTGTTTTAGACCTAAACGAGCTAGATCTGAACACATCCATGTGATACGCGTCAAAACTTTTTCTCTATAACTGCGCGAAAAGCATGTATTCGTGCTTACAACGAAACAAGCTGTTTTAGACCTAAACGAGCTTGATCTGAACACATCGGTTTTACAAGTGTCTATGTGATACGCGTCAAAACTTTTTCTCTTATAACTGCGCGAAAAGCATGTATTCGTGCTTAATACAACGAAACAAGCTGTTTTAGACCTAAACGAGCTAGATCTGAACACATCGGTTTTACAAATGTCCAGGTGATACGCGTCAAAACTTTTTCTCTTATAACTGCGCGAAAAGCATGTATTCGTGCGTAGTACAACGAAACAAGCTGTTTTAGACCTAAACGAGCTAGATCTGAACACATCGGTTTTACAAGTGTCTATGTGATACGCGTCAAAACGTTTTCTCTTATAACTGCTCGAAAAGCTTGTATTCATGCGTAATACAACGAAAGAAGCTGTTTTAGACCAAAACGAGCTAGATCTGAACACATCGGTTTTACAAGTGTCTATGTGATACGCGTCAAAACTTTTTCTCTTATAACTGCGCGAAAAGCACGTATTCGTGCTTAATACAACGAAACAAGCTGTTTTAGACCTAAACGAGTTAGATCTGAACACATCGGTTTTACAAATGTCCATGTGATACGCGTCAAAACTTTTTCTCTTATAACTGCGCGAAAAGCATGTATTCGTGCTTAATACAACGAAAGAAGCTGTTTTAGACCTAAACGAGCTAGATCTGAACACATCGGTTTTACAAATGTCCATGTGATACGCGTCAAAACTTTTTCTCTTATAACTGCTCGAAAAGCTTGTATTCATGCGTAATACAACGAAAGAAGCTGTTTTAGACCAAAACGAGCTAGATCTGAACACATCGGTTTTACAAGTGTCTATGTGATACGCGTCAAAACTTTTTCTCTTATAACTGCTCGAAAAGCTTGTATTCATGCGTAATACAGCGAAAGAAGCTGTTTTTGACCAAAACGAGCTAGATCTGAACACATCGGTTTTACAGGTGTCTATGTGATACGCGTCAAAACTTTTTCTCTTATAACTGCGCGAAAAGCATGTATTCGTGCTTAATACAACGAACCAAGCTGTTTTAGACCTAAACGAGCTAGATCTGAACACATCGGTTTTACAAATGTCCATGTGATACGCGTCAAAACTTTTTCTCTTATAACTGCGCGAAAAGCATGTATTCGTGCTTAATACAACGAAACAAGCTGTTTTAGACCTAAACGAGCTAGATCTGAACACATCGGTTTTACAAGTGTCTATGTGATACGCGTCAAAACTTTTTCTCTTATAACTGCTCGAAAAGCTTGTATTCATGCGTAATACAACGAAAGAAGCTGTTTTAGACCAAAACGAGCTAGATCTGAACACATCGGTTTTACTAGTGTCTATGGGATACGCGTGAAAACTTTTTCTCTTATAACTGCGCGAAAAGCATGTATTCGTGCTTAATACAACGAAACAAGTTGTTTTAGACCTAAACGAGCTAGATCTGAACACATCGGTTTTACAAGTGTCCATGTGATACGCGTCAAAACTTCTAACTGCTCGAAAAGCTTGCATTCGTGCTTAATACAACGAAACAAGCTGTTTTAGACCAAAACGAGCTAGATCTGAACACATCGGTTTTACAAGTGTCTATGTGATACGCGTCAAAACTTTTTCTCTTATAACTGCGCGAAAAGCATGTATTCGTGCTTAATACAACGAAACAAGCTGTTTTAGACCTAAACGAGCTAGATCTGAACACATCGGTTTTACAAGTGTCCATGTGATACGCGTCAAAACTTTTTCTCATAACTACTCGAAAAGCTTGTATTCGTGCGTATTACAACGAAACAAGCTGTTTTAGACCAAAACGAGCTAGATCTGAACACATCGGTTTTACAAGTGTATGTGATACGCGTCAAAACTTTTTCTCTTATAACTGCGCGAAAAGCATGTATTCGTGCTTAATACAACGAAACAAGCTGTTTTAGA
Organism: Amblyomma americanum; assembly: GCF_052857255.1. Lineage (NCBI taxonomy): Eukaryota > Metazoa > Arthropoda > Arachnida > Ixodida > Ixodidae > Amblyomma > Amblyomma americanum. Next base: position 281,899 of record NW_027526594.1, on the reverse strand, counting down.
CCTAAACGAGCTAGATCTGAACACATCGGTTTTACAAATGTCCATGTGATACGCGTCAAAGCTTTTTCTCTTATAACTGCACGAAAAGCATGTATTCGTGCTTAATACAACGAAACAAGCTGTTTTAGACCTAAACGAGCTAGATCTGAACACATCGGTTTTACAAGTGTCTATGTGATACGCGTCAAAACTTTTTCTCTTATAACTGCTCGAAATGCTTGTATTCATTCGTACTACAACGAAAGAAGCTGTTTTAGACCAAAACGAGCTAGATCTGAACACATCGGTTTTACAAGTGTCTATGTGATACGCGTCAAAACTTTTTCTCTTATAACTGCGCGAAAAGCATGTATTCGTGCTTAATACAACGAAACAAGCTGTTTTAGACCTAAACGAGCTAGATCTGAACACATCGGTTTTACAAATGTCCATGTGATACGCGTCAAAGCTTTTTCTCTTATAACTGCACGAAAAGCATGTATTCGTGCTTAATACAACGAAACAAGCTGTTTTAGACCTAAACGAGCTAGATCTGAACACATCAGTTTTACAAGTGTCTATGTGATACGCGTCAAAACTTTTTCTCTTATAACTGCTCGAAAAGCTTGTATTCATTCGTAATACAACGAAAGAAGCTGTTTTAGACCAAAACGAGCTAGATCTGAACACATCGGTTTTACAAGTGTCTATGTGATACGCGTCAAAACTTTTTCTCTTATAACTGCGCGAAAAGCATGTATTCGTGCTTAATACAACGAAACAAGCTGTTTTAGACCTAAACGAGCTAGATCTGAACACATCCATGTGATACGCGTCAAAACTTTTTCTCTTATAACTGCGCGAAAAGCATGTATTCGTGCTTAATACAACGAAACAAGCTGTTTTAGACCTAAACGAGCTTGATCTGAACACATCGGTTTTACAAGTGTCTATGTGATACGCGTCAAAACTTTTTCTCTTATAACTGCGCGAAAAGCATGTATTCGTGCCTAATACAACGAAACAAGCTGTTTTAGACCTAAACGAGCAAGATCTGAACACATCGGTTTTACAAGTGTCTATGTGATACGCGTCAAAACTTTTTCTCTTATAACTGCGCGAAAAGCATGTATTCGTGCTTAATACAACGAAACAAGCTGTTTTAGACCTAAACGAGCTAGATCTGAACACATCGGTTTTACAAATGTCCATGATACGCGTCAAAACTTTTTCTCTTATAACTGCGCGAAAAGCATGTATTCGTGCTTAGTACAACGAAACAAGCTGTTTTAGACCTAAACGAGCTAGATCTGAACACATCGGTTTTACAAGTGTCTATGTGATACGCGTCAAAACGTTTTCTCTTATAACTGCTCGAAAAGCTTGTATTCATGCGTAATACAACGAAAGAAGCTGTTTTAGACCAAAACGAGCTAGATCTGAACACATCGGTTTTACAAGTGTCTATGTGATACGCGTCAAAACTTTTTCTCTTATAACTGCGCGAAAAGCATGTATTCGTGCTTAATACAACGAAACAAGCTGTTTTAGACCTAAACGAGCTAGATCTGAACACATCGGTTTTACAAATGTCCAGGTGATACGCGTCAAAACTTTTTCTCTTATAACTGCGCGAAAAGCATGTATTCGTGCGTAGTACAACGAAACAAGCTGTTTTAGACCTAAACGAGCTAGATCTGAACACATCGGTTTTACAAGTGTCTATGTGATACGCGTCAAAACGTTTTCTCTTATAACTGCTCGAAAAGCTTGTATTCATGCGTAATACAACGAAAGAAGCTGTTTTATACCAAAACGAGCTAGATCTGAACACATCGGTTTTACAAGTGTCTATGTGATACGCGTCAAAACTTTTTCTCTTATAACTGCTCGAAAAGCTTGTATTCATGCGTAATACAGCGAAAGAAGCTGTTTTTGACCAAAACGAGCTAGATCTGAACACATCGGTTTTACAGGTGTCTATGTGATACGCGTCAAAACTTTTTCTCTTATAACTGCGCGAAAAGCATGTATTCGTGCTTAATACAACGAACCAAGCTGTTTTAGACCTAAACGAGCTAGATCTGAACACATCGGTTTTACAAATGTCCATGTGATACGCGTCAAAACTTTTTCTCTTATAACTGCGCGAAAAGCATGTATTCGTGCTTAATACAACGAAACAAGCTGTTTTAGACCTAAACGAGCTAGATCTGAACACATCGGTTTTACAAGTGTCTATGTGATACGCGTCAAAACTTTTTCTCTTATAACTGCTCGAAAAGCTTGTATTCATGCGTAATACAACGAAAGAAGCTGTTTTAGACCAAAACGAGCTAGATCTGAACACATCGGTTTTACTAGTGTCTATGGGATACGCGTGAAAACTTTTTCTCTTATAACTGCGCGAAAAGCATGTATTCGTGCTTAATACAACGAAACAAGTTGTTTTAGACCTAAACGAGCTAGATCTGAACACATCGGTTTTACAAGTGTCCATGTGATACGCGTCAAAACTTCTAACTGCTCGAAAAGCTTGCATTCGTGCTTAATACAACGAAACAAGCTGTTTTAGACCAAAACGAGCTAGATCTGAACACATCGGTTTTACAAGTGTCTATGTGATACGCGTCAAAACTTTTTCTCTTATAACTGCGCGAAAAGCATGTATTCGTGCTTAATACAACGAAACAAGCTGTTTTAGACCTAAACGAGCTAGATCTGAACACATCGGTTTTACAAGTGTCCATGTGATACGCGTCAAAACTTTTTCTCATAACTACTCGAAAAGCTTGTATTCGTGCGTATTACAACGAAACAAGCTGTTTTAGACCAAAACGAGCTAGATCTGAACACATCGGTTTTACAAGTGTATGTGATACGCGTCAAAACTTTTTCTCTTATAACTGCGCGAAAAGCATGTATTCGTGCTTAATACAACGAAACAAGCTGTTTTAGACCTAAACGAGCTAGATCTGAACACATCGGTTTTACAAATGTCCATGTGATACGCGTCAAAGCTTTTTCTCTTATAACTGCACGAAAAGCATGTATTCGTGCTTAATACAACGAAACAAGCTGTTTTAGACCTAAACGAGCTAGATCTGAACACATCGGTTTTACAAGTGTCTATGTGATACGCGTCAAAACTTTTTCTCTTATAACTGCTCGAAATGCTTGTATTCATTCGTACTACAACGAAAGAAGCTGTTTTAGACCAAAACGAGCTAGATCTGAACACATCGGTTTTACAAGTGTCTATGTGATACGCGTCAAAACTTTTTCTCTTATAACTGCGCGAAAAGCATGTATTCGTGCTTAATACAACGAAACAAGCTGTTTTAGACCTAAACGAGCTAGATCTGAACACATCGGTTTTACAAATGTCCATGTGATACGCGTCAAAGCTTTTTCTCTTATAACTGCACGAAAAGCATGTATTCGTGCTTAATACAACGAAACAAGCTGTTTTAGACCTAAACGAGCTAGATCTGAACACATCAGTTTTACAAGTGTCTATGTGATACGCGTCAAAACTTTTTCTCTTATAACTGCTCGAAAAGCTTGTATTCATTCGTAATACAACGAAAGAAGCTGTTTTAGACCAAAACGAGCTAGATCTGAACACATCGGTTTTACAAGTGTCTATGTGATACGCGTCAAAACTTTTTCTCTTATAACTGCGCGAAAAGCATGTATTCGTGCTTAATACAACGAAACAAGCTGTTTTAGACCTAAACGAGCTAGATCTGAACACATCCATGTGATACGCGTCAAAACTTTTTCTCTTATAACTGCGCGAAAAGCATGTATTCGTGCTTAATACAACGAAACAAGCTGTTTTAGACCTAAACGAGCTTGATCTGAACACATCGGTTTTACAAGTGTCTATGTGATACGCGTCAAAACTTTTTCTCTTATAACTGCGCGAAAAGCATGTATTCGTGCTTAATACAACGAAACAAGCTGTTTTAGACCTAAACGAGCAAGATCTGAACACATCGGTTTTACAAGTGTCTATGTGATACGCGTCAAAACTTTTTCTCTTATAACTGCGCGAAAAGCATGTATTCGTGCTTAATACAACGAAACAAGCTGTTTTAGACCTAAACGAGCTAGATCTGAACACATCGGTTTTACAAATGTCCATGATACGCGTCAAAACTTTTTCTCTTATAACTGCGCGAAAAGCATGTATTCGTGCTTAGTACAACGAAACAAGCTGTTTTAGACCTAAACGAGCTAGATCTGAACACATCGGTTTTACAAGTGTCTATGTGATACGCGTCAAAACGTTTTCTCTTATAACTGCTCGAAAAGCTTGTATTCATGCGTAATACAACGAAAGAAGCTGTTTTAGACCAAAACGAGCTAGATCTGAACACCGGTTTTACAAGTGTCTATGTGATACGCGTCAAAACTTTTTCTCTTATAACTGCGCGAAAAGCATGTATTCGTGCTTAATACAACGAAACAAGCTGTTTTAGACCTAAACGAGCTAGATCTGAACACATCCATGTGATACGCGTCAAAACTTTTTCTCTATAACTGCGCGAAAAGCATGTATTCGTGCTTACAACGAAACAAGCTGTTTTAGACCTAAACGAGCTTGATCTGAACACATCGGTTTTACAAGTGTCTATGTGATACGCGTCAAAACTTTTTCTCTTATAACTGCGCGAAAAGCATGTATTCGTGCTTAATACAACGAAACAAGCTGTTTTAGACCTAAACGAGCTAGATCTGAACACATCGGTTTTACAAATGTCCAGGTGATACGCGTCAAAACTTTTTCTCTTATAACTGCGCGAAAAGCATGTATTCGTGCGTAGTACAACGAAACAAGCTGTTTTAGACCTAAACGAGCTAGATCTGAACACATCGGTTTTACAAGTGTCTATGTGATACGCGTCAAAACGTTTTCTCTTATAACTGCTCGAAAAGCTTGTATTCATGCGTAATACAACGAAAGAAGCTGTTTTAGACCAAAACGAGCTAGATCTGAACACATCGGTTTTACAAGTGTCTATGTGATACGCGTCAAAACTTTTTCTCTTATAACTGCGCGAAAAGCACGTATTCGTGCTTAATACAACGAAACAAGCTGTTTTAGACCTAAACGAGTTAGATCTGAACACATCGGTTTTACAAATGTCCATGTGATACGCGTCAAAACTTTTTCTCTTATAACTGCGCGAAAAGCATGTATTCGTGCTTAATACAACGAAAGAAGCTGTTTTAGACCTAAACGAGCTAGATCTGAACACATCGGTTTTACAAATGTCCATGTGATACGCGTCAAAACTTTTTCTCTTATAACTGCTCGAAAAGCTTGTATTCATGCGTAATACAACGAAAGAAGCTGTTTTAGACCAAAACGAGCTAGATCTGAACACATCGGTTTTACAAGTGTCTATGTGATACGCGTCAAAACTTTTTCTCTTATAACTGCTCGAAAAGCTTGTATTCATGCGTAATACAGCGAAAGAAGCTGTTTTTGACCAAAACGAGCTAGATCTGAACACATCGGTTTTACAGGTGTCTATGTGATACGCGTCAAAACTTTTTCTCTTATAACTGCGCGAAAAGCATGTATTCGTGCTTAATACAACGAACCAAGCTGTTTTAGACCTAAACGAGCTAGATCTGAACACATCGGTTTTACAAATGTCCATGTGATACGCGTCAAAACTTTTTCTCTTATAACTGCGCGAAAAGCATGTATTCGTGCTTAATACAACGAAACAAGCTGTTTTAGACCTAAACGAGCTAGATCTGAACACATCGGTTTTACAAGTGTCTATGTGATACGCGTCAAAACTTTTTCTCTTATAACTGCTCGAAAAGCTTGTATTCATGCGTAATACAACGAAAGAAGCTGTTTTAGACCAAAACGAGCTAGATCTGAACACATCGGTTTTACTAGTGTCTATGGGATACGCGTGAAAACTTTTTCTCTTATAACTGCGCGAAAAGCATGTATTCGTGCTTAATACAACGAAACAAGTTGTTTTAGACCTAAACGAGCTAGATCTGAACACATCGGTTTTACAAGTGTCCATGTGATACGCGTCAAAACTTCTAACTGCTCGAAAAGCTTGCATTCGTGCTTAATACAACGAAACAAGCTGTTTTAGACCAAAACGAGCTAGATCTGAACACATCGGTTTTACAAGTGTCTATGTGATACGCGTCAAAACTTTTTCTCTTATAACTGCGCGAAAAGCATGTATTCGTGCTTAATACAACGAAACAAGCTGTTTTAGACCTAAACGAGCTAGATCTGAACACATCGGTTTTACAAGTGTCCATGTGATACGCGTCAAAACTTTTTCTCATAACTACTCGAAAAGCTTGTATTCGTGCGTATTACAACGAAACAAGCTGTTTTAGACCAAAACGAGCTAGATCTGAACACATCGGTTTTACAAGTGTATGTGATACGCGTCAAAACTTTTTCTCTTATAACTGCGCGAAAAGCATGTATTCGTGCTTAATACAACGAAACAAGCTGTTTTAGACCTAAACGAGCTAGATCTGAACACATCGGTTTTACAAATGTCCATGTGATACGCGTCAAAGCTTTTTCTCTTATAACTGCACGAAAAGCATGTATTCGTGCTTAATACAACGAAACAAGCTGTTTTAGACCTAAACGAGCTAGATCTGAACACATCGGTTTTACAAGTGTCTATGTGATACGCGTCAAAACTTTTTCTCTTATAACTGCTCGAAATGCTTGTATTCATTCGTACTACAACGAAAGAAGCTGTTTTAGACCAAAACGAGCTAGATCTGAACACATCGGTTTTACAAGTGTCTATGTGATACGCGTCAAAACTTTTTCTCTTATAACTGCGCGAAAAGCATGTATTCGTGCTTAATACAACGAAACAAGCTGTTTTAGACCTAAACGAGCTAGATCTGAACACATCGGTTTTACAAATGTCCATGTGATACGCGTCAAAGCTTTTTCTCTTATAACTGCACGAAAAGCATGTATTCGTGCTTAATACAACGAAACAAGCTGTTTTAGACCTAAACGAGCTAGATCTGAACACATCAGTTTTACAAGTGTCTATGTGATACGCGTCAAAACTTTTTCTCTTATAACTGCTCGAAAAGCTTGTATTCATTCGTAATACAACGAAAGAAGCTGTTTTAGACCAAAACGAGCTAGATCTGAACACATCGGTTTTACAAGTGTCTATGTGATACGCGTCAAAACTTTTTCTCTTATAACTGCGCGAAAAGCATGTATTCGTGCTTAATACAACGAAACAAGCTGTTTTAGACCTAAACGAGCTAGATCTGAACACATCCATGTGATACGCGTCAAAACTTTTTCTCTTATAACTGCGCGAAAAGCATGTATTCGTGCTTAATACAACGAAACAAGCTGTTTTAGACCTAAACGAGCTTGATCTGAACACATCGGTTTTACAAGTGTCTATGTGATACGCGTCAAAACTTTTTCTCTTATAACTGCGCGAAAAGCATGTATTCGTGCCTAATACAACGAAACAAGCTGTTTTAGACCTAAACGAGCAAGATCTGAACACATCGGTTTTACAAGTGTCTATGTGATACGCGTCAAAACTTTTTCTCTTATAACTGCGCGAAAAGCATGTATTCGTGCTTAATACAACGAAACAAGCTGTTTTAGACCTAAACGAGCTAGATCTGAACACATCGGTTTTACAAATGTCCATGATACGCGTCAAAACTTTTTCTCTTATAACTGCGCGAAAAGCATGTATTCGTGCTTAGTACAACGAAACAAGCTGTTTTAGACCTAAACGAGCTAGATCTGAACACATCGGTTTTACAAGTGTCTATGTGATACGCGTCAAAACGTTTTCTCTTATAACTGCTCGAAAAGCTTGTATTCATGCGTAATACAACGAAAGAAGCTGTTTTAGACCAAAACGAGCTAGATCTGAACACATCGGTTTTACAAGTGTCTATGTGATACGCGTCAAAACTTTTTCTCTTATAACTGCGCGAAAAGCACGTATTCGTGCTTAATACAACGAAACAAGCTGTTTTAGACCTAAACGAGCTAGATCTGAACACATCGGTTTTACAAATGTCCATGTGATACGCGTCAAAACTTTTTCTCTTATAACTGCGCGAAAAGCATGTATTCGTGCTTAATACAACGAAAGAAGCTGTTTTAGACCTAAACGAGCTAGATCTGAACACATCGGTTTTACAAATGTCCATGTGATACGCGTCAAACGTTTTCTCTTATAACTGCGCGAAAAGCATGTATTCGTGCTTAATACAACGAAACAAGTTGTTTTAGACCAAAACGAGCCAGATCTGAACACATCGGTTTTACAAGTGTCTATGTGATACGCGTCAAAACTTTTTCTCTTATAACTGCGCGAAAAGCATGTATTTGTGCTTAATACAACGAAACAAGCTGTTTTACACCTAAACGAGCTAGATCTGAACACATCGGTTTTACAAATGTCCATGTGATACGCGTCAAAACTTTTTCTCTTATAACTGCTCGAAAAGCTTGTATTCATGCGTAATACAACGAAAGAAGCTGTTTTAGACCAAAACGAGCTAGATCTGAACACATCGGTTTTACAAGTGTCTATGTGATACGCGTCAAAACTTTTTCTCTTATAACTGCGCGAAAAGCATGTATTCGTGCCTAATACAACGAAACAAGCTGTTTTAGACCTAAACGAGCTAGATCTGAACACATCGGTTTTACAAGTGTCTATGTGATACGCGTCAAAACTTTTTCTCTTATAACTGCGCGAAAAGCATGTATTAGTGCTTAATACAACGAAACAAGCTGTTTTAGACCTAAACGAGCTAGATCTGAACACATCGGTTTTACAAGTGTCTATGTGATACGCGTCAAAACTTTTTCTCTTATAACTGCTCGAAAACCTTGTATTCATGCGTAATACAACGAAAGAAGCTGTTTTAGACCAAAACGAGCTAGATCTGAACACATCGGTTTTACTAGTGTCTATGGGATACGCGTCAAAACTTTTTCTCTTATAACTGCGCGAAAAGCATGTATTCGTGCTTAATACAACGAAACAAGCTGTTTTAGACCTAAACGAGCTAGATCTGAACACATCGGTTTTACAAGTGTCCATGTGATACGCGTCAAAACTTCTGATAACTGCTCGAAAAGCTTGCATTCGTGCTTAATACAACGAAACAAGCTGTTTTAGACCAAAACGAGCTAGATCTGAACACATCGGTTTTACAAGTGTCTATGTGATACGCATCAAAACTTTTTCTCCTATAACTGCGCGAAAAGCATGTATTCGTGCTTGATACAACGAAACAAGCTGTTTTAGACCTAAACGAGCTAGATCTGAACACATCGGTTTTACAAGTGTCCATGTGATACGCGTCAAAACTTTTTCTCATAACTGCTCGAAAAGCTTGTATTCGTGCGTATTACAACGAAACAAGCTGTTTTAGACCAAATCGAGCTAGATCTGAACACATCGGTTTTACAAGTGTATGTGATACGCGTCAAAACTTTTTCTCTTATAACTGCGCGAAAAGCATGTATTCGTGCTTAATACAACGAAACAAGCTGTTTTAGACCTAAACGAGCTAGATCTGAACACATCGGTTTTACAAATGTCCATGTGATACGCGTCAAAACTTTTTCTCTTATAACTGCGCGAAAAGCATGTATTCGTGCTTAATACAACGAAGCAAGCTGTTTTAGACCTAAACGAGCTAGATCTGAACACATCGGTTTTACAAGTGTCTATGTGATACGCGTCAAAACTTTTTCTCTTATAACTGCTCGAAAAGCTTGTATTCATGCGTAATACAGCGAAAGAAGCTGTTTTTGACCAAACGAGCTAGATCTGAACACATCGGTTTTACAAGTGTCAATGTGATACGCGTCAAAACTTTTTCTCTTATAAGTGCGCGAAAAGCATGTATTCGTGCTTAATACAACGAACCAAGCTGTTTTAGACCTAAACGAGCTAGATCTGAACACATCGGTTTTACAAATGTCCATGTGATACGCGTCAAAACTTTTTCTCTTATAACTGCGCGAAAAGCATGTATTCGTGCTTAATACAACGAAACAAGCTGTTTTAGACCTAAACGAGCTAGATCTGAACACATCGGTTTTACAAGTGTCTATGTGATACGCGTCAAAACTTTTTCTCTTATAACTGCTCGAAAAGCTTGTATTCATGCGTAATACAACGAAAGAAGCTGTTTTAGACCAAAACGAAATAGATCTGAACACATCGGTTTTTACTAGTGTCTATGGGACACGCGTGAAAACTTTTTCTCTTATAACTGCGCGAAAAGCATGTATTCGTGCTTAATACAACGAAACAAGTTGTTTTAGACCTAAACGAGCTAGATCTGAACACATCGGTTTTACAAGTGTCCATGTGATACGCGTCAAAACTTCTAACTGCTCGAAAAGCTTGCATTCGTGCTGTTTTAGACCAAAACGAGCTAGATCTGAACACATCGGTTTTACAAGTGTCTATGTGATACGCGTCAAAACTTTTTCTCTTATAACTGCGCGAAAAAGCATGTATTCGTGCTTGATACAACGAAACAAGCTGTTTTGAACCTAAACGAGCTAGATCTGAACACATCAGTTTTACAAGTGTCCATGTGATACGCGTCAAAACTTCTAACTGCTCGAAAAGCTTGCATTCGTGCTTAATACAACGAAACAAGCTGTTTTAGACCAAAACGAGCTAGATCTGAACACATCGGTTTTACAAGTGTCTATGTGATACGCGTCAAAACTTTTTCTCTTATAACTGCGCGAAAAGCATGTATTCGTGCTTAATACAACGAAACAAGCTGTTTTAGACCTAAACGAGCTAGATCTGAACACATCGGTTTTACAAGTGTCCATGTGATACGCGTCAAAACTTTTTCTCATAACTACTCGAAAAGCTTGTATTCGTGCGTATTACAACGAAACAAGCTGTTTTAGACCAAAACGAGCTAGATCTGAACACATCGGTTTTACAAGTGTATGTGATACGCGTCAAAACTTTTTCTCTTATAACTGCGCGAAAAGCATGTATTCGTGCTTAATACAACGAAACAAGCTGTTTTAGACCTAAACGAGCTAGATCTGAACACATCGGTTTTACAAATGTCCATGTGATACGCGTCAAAGCTTTTTCTCTTATAACTGCTCGAAAAGCTTGTATTCATGCGTAATACAACGAAAGAAGCTGTTTTAGACCAAAACGAGCTAGATCTGAACATATCGGTTTTACAAGTGTCTATGTGATACGCGTCAAAACTTTTTCTCTTATAAGTGCGCGAAAAGCATGTATTCGTGCTTAATACAACGAAACAAGCTGTTTTAGACCTAAACGAGCTAGATCTGAACACATCCATGTGATACGCGTCAAAACTTTTTCTCTTTTAACTGCGCGAAAAGCATGTATTCGTGCTTAATACAACGAAACAAGCTGTTTTAGACCTAAACGAGCTTGATCTCAACACATCGGTTTTACAAGTGTCTATGTGATACGCGTCAAAACTTTTTCTCTTATAACTGCGCGAAAAGCATGTATTCGTGCTTAATACAACGAAACAAGCTGTTTTAGACCTAAACGAGCTAGATCTGAACACATCGGTTTTACAAGTGTCTATGTGATACGCGTCAAAACTTTTTTCTCTTATAACTGCGCGAAAAGCATGTATTCGTGCTTAATACAACGAAACAAGCTGTTTTAGACCTAAACGAGCTAGATCTGAACACATCGGTTTTACAAATGTCCATGTGATACGCGTCAAAACTTTTTCTCTTTTAACTGCGCGAAAAGCATGTATTCGTGCTTAGTACAACGAAACAAGCTGTTTTAGACCTAAACGAGCTAGATCTGAACACATCGGTTTTACAAGTGTCTATGTGATACGCGTCAAAACGTTTTCTCTTATAACCGCTCGAAAAGCTTGTATTCATGCGTAATACAACGAAAGAAGCTGTTTTAGACCAAAACGAGCTAGATCTGAACACATCGGTTTTACAAGTGTCTATGTGATACGCGTCAAAACTTTTTCTCTTATAACTGCGCGAAAAGCACGTATTCGTGCTTAATACAACGAAACAAGCTGTTTTAGACCTAAACGAGCTAGATCTGAACACATCGGTTTTACAAATGTCCATGTGATACGCGTCAAAACTTTTTCTCTTATAACTGCGCGAAAAGCATGTATTCTTGCTTAATACAACGAAAGAAGCTGTTTTAGACCTAAACGAGCTAGATCTGAACACATCGGTTTTACAAATGTCCATGTGATACGCGTCAAACGTTTTCTCTTATAACTGCGCGAAAAGCATGTATTCGTGCTTAATACAACGAAACAAGTTGTTTTAGACCAAAACGAGCTAGATCTGAACACATCGGTTTTACAAGTGTCTATGTGATACGCGTCAAAACTTTTTCTCTTATAACTGCGCGAAAAGCATGTATTTGTGCTTAATACAACGAAACAAGCTGTTTTAGACCTAAACGAGCTAGATCTGAACACATCGGTTTTACAAATGTCCATGTGATACGCGTCAAAACTTTTTCTCTTATAACTGCTCGAAAAGCTTGTATTCATGCGTAATACAACGAAAGAAGCTGTTTTAGACCAAAACGAGCTAGAGCTGAACACATCGGTTTTACAAGTGTCTATGTGATACGCGTCAAAACTTTTTCTCTTATAACTGCGCGAAAAGCATGTATTCGTGCCTAATACAACGAAACAAGCTGTTTTAGACCTAAACGAGCTAGATCTGAACACATCGGTTTTAAAAGTGTCTATGTGATACGCGTCAAAACTTTTTCTCTTATAACTGCTCGAAAACCTTGTATTCATGCGTAATACAACGAAAGAAGCTGTTTTAGACCAAAACGAGCTAGATCTGAACACATCGGTTTTACTAGTGTCTATGGGATACGCGTCAAAACTTTTTCTCTTATAACTGCGCGAAAAGCATGTATTCGTGCTTAATACAACGAAACAAGCTGTTTTAGACCTAAACGAGCTAGATCTGAACACATCGGTTTTACAAGTGTCCATGTGATACGCGTCAAAACTTCTGATAACTGCTCGAAAAGCTTGCATTCGTGCTTAATACAACGAAACAAGCTGTTTTAGACCAAAACGAGCTAGATCTGAACACATCGGTTTTACAAGTGTCTATGTGATACGCATCAAAACTTTTTCTCCTATAACTGCGCGAAAAGCATGTATTCGTGCCTAATACAACGAAACAAGCTCTTTTAGACCTAAACGAGCTGGATCTGAACACATCGGTTTTACAAGTGTCCATGTGATACGCGTCAAAACTTTTTCTCATAACTGCTCGAAAAGTTTGTATTCGTGCGTATTACAACGAAACAAGCTGTTTTAGACCAAATCGAGCTAGATCTGAACATATCGGTTTTACAAGTGTATGTGATACGCGTCAAAACTTTTTCTCTTATAACTGCGCGAAAAGCATGTATTCGTGCTTAATACAACGAAACAAGCTGTTTTAGACCTAAACGAGCTAGATCTGAACACATCGGTTTTACAAATGTCCATGTGATACGCGTCAAAACTTTTTCTCATAACTGCGCGAAAAGCATGTATTCGTGCTTAATACAACGAAACAAGCTGTTTTAGACCTAAACGAGCTAGATCTGAACACATCGGTTTTACAAGTGTCTATGTGATACGCGTCAAAACTTTTTCTCTTATAACTGCTCGAAAAGCTTGTATTCATGCGTAATACAGCGAAAGAAGCTGTTTTTGACCAAAACGAGCTAGATCTGAACACATCGGTTTTACAAGTGTCAATGTGATACGCGTCAAAACTTTTTCTCTTATAACTGCGCGAAAAGCATGTATTCGTGCTTAATACACGAACCAAGCTGTTTTAGACCTAAACGAGCTAGATCTGAACACATCGGTTTTACAAATGTCCATGTGATACGCGTCAAAACTTTTTCTCTTATAACTGCGCGAAAAGCATGTATTCGTGCTTAATACAACGAAACAAGCTGTTTTAGACCTAAACGAGCTAGATCTGAACACATCGGTTTTACAAGTGTCTATGTGATACGCGTCAAAGCTTTTTCTCTTATAACTGCTCGAAAAGCTTGTATTCATGCGTAATACAACGAAAGAAGCTGTTTTAGACCAAAACGAGCTAGATCTGAAACACATCGGTTTTACTAGTGTCTATGGGATACGCGTGAAAACTTTTTCTCTTATAACTGCGCGAAAAGCATGTATTCGTGCTTAATACAACGAAACAAGTTGTTTTAGACCTAAACGAGCTAGATCTGAACACATCGGTTTTACAAGTGTCCATGTGATACGCGTCAAAACTTCTAACTGCTCGAAAAGCTTGCATTCGTGCTGTTTTAGACCAAAACGAGCTAGATCTGAACACATCGGTTTTACAAGTGTCTATGTGATACGCGTCAAAACTTTTTCTCTTATAACTGCGCGAAAAGCATGTATTCGTGCTTAATACAACGAAACAAGCTGTTTTGAACCTAAACGAGCTAGATCTGAACACATCGGTTTTACAAGTGTCCATGTGATACGCGTCAAAACTTTTTCTCATAAATGCTCGAAAAGCTTGTATTCGTGCGTATTACAACGAAACGAGCTGTTTTAGACCAAAACGAGCTAGATCTGAACACATCGGTTTTACAAGTGTATGTGATATGCGTCAAAACTTTTTCTCTTATAACTGCGCGAAAAGCATGTATTCGTGCTTAATAGAACGAAACAAGCTGTTTTAGACCTAAACGAGCTAGATCTGAACACATCGGTTTTACAAATGTTCTTGTGATACGCGTCAAAACTTTTTCTCTTATAACTGCGCGAAAAGCATGTATTCGTGCTTAATACAACGAAACAAGCTCTTTTAGACCTAAACGAGCTAGATCTGAACACATCGGTTTTACAAGTGTCTATGTGATACGCGTCAAAACTTTTTCTCTTATAACTGCGCGAAAAGCATGTATTCGTGCCTAATACAACGAAACAAGCTGTTTTAGACCTAAACGAGCTAGATCTGAACACATCGGTTTTACAAATGTCCATGTGATACGCGTCAAAACTTTTTCTCTTATAACTGCGCGAAAAGCATGTATTCGTGCTTAATACAACGAAACAAGCTGTTTTAGACCTAAACGAGCTAGATCTGAACACATCGGTTTTACAAGTGTCTATGTGATACGCGTCAAAACTTTTTCTCTTATAACTGCGCGAAAAGCATGTATTCGTGCTTAATACAACGAAACAAGCTGTTTTAGACCTAAACGAGCTAGATCTGAACACATCGGTTTTACAAGTGTCTATGTGATAGGCGTCAAAACGTTTTCTCTTATAACTGCTCGAAAAGCTTGTATTCATGCGTAATACAACGAAAGAAGCTGTTTTAGACCAAAACGAGCTAGATCTGAACACATCGGTTTTACAAGTGTCTATGTGATACGCGTCAAAACTTTTTCTCTTATAACTGCGCGAAAAGCACGTATTCGTGCTTAATACAACGAAACAAGCTGTTTTAGACCTAAACGAGCTAGATCTGAACACATCGGTTTTACAAGTGTCTATGTGATACGCGTCAAAACTTTTTCTCTTATAACTGCGCGAAAAGCATGTATTCGTGCTTAATACAACGAAACAAGCTGTTTTAGACCTAAACGAGCTAGATCTGAACACATCGGTTTTACAAGTGTCCATGTGATACGCGTCAAAACTTTTTCTCATAACTACTCGAAAAGCTTGTATTCGTGCGTATTACAACGAAACAAGCTGTTTTAGACCAAAACGAGCTGGATCTGAACACATCGGTTTTACAAGTGTATGTGATACGCGTCAAAACTTTTTCTCTTATAACTGCGCGAAAAGCATGTATTCGTGCTTAATACAACGAAACAAGCTGTTTTAGACCTAAACGAGCTAGATCTGAACACATCGGTTTTACAAATGTCCATGTTATGTTCATGTTGTTTTAGACCTAAACGAGCTAGATCTGAACACATCGGTTTTACAAATGTCCATGTTATGTCCATGTTGTATTAAGCGCGAAAAGCATGTTTTCGTGCTTAATACAACGAAACAAGCTGTTTTAGACCTAAACGAGCTAGATCTGAACACATCCATGCGATACGCGTCAAAACTTTTTCTCTTATAACTGCGCGAAAAGCATGTATTCGTGCTTAATACAACGAAACAAGCTGTTTTAGACCTAAACGAGCTAGATCTGAACACATCGGTTTTACAAGTGTCTATGTGATACGCGTCAAAACTTTTTCTCTTATAACTGCGCGAAAAGCATGTATTCGTGCTTAATACAACGAAACAAGCTGTTCTAGACCTAAACGAGCTAGATCTGAACACATCGGTTTTATAAGTGTCTATGTGATACGCATCAAAACTTTTTCTCTTATAACTGCGCGAAAAGCATGTATTCGTGCTTAATACAACGAAACAAGCTGTTTTAGACCTAAACGAGCTAGATCTTAACACATCGGTTTTACAAATGTCCATGTGATACGCGTCAAAACTTTTTCTCTTATAACTGCTCGAAAAGCATGTATTCGTGCTTAGTACAACGAAACAAGCTGTTTTAGACCTAAACGAGCTAGATCTGAACACATCGGTTTTACAAATGTCCATGTGATACGCGTCAAAACTTTTTCTCTTATAACTGCGCGAAAAGCATGTATTCGTGCCTAATACAACGAAACAAGCTGTTTTAGACCTAAACGAGCTAGATCTGAACACATCGGTTTTACAAGTGTCTATGTGATACGCGTCAAAACTTTTTCTCTTATAACTGAGCGAAAAGCATGTATTCATGCGTAATACAACGAAAGAAGCTGTTTTAGACCAAAACGAGCTAGATCTGAACACATCGGTTTTACAAGTGTCTATGTGATACGCGTCAAAACTTTTTCTCTTATAACTGCGCGAAAAGCATGTATTCGTGCTTAATACAACGAAACAAGCTGTTTTAGACCTAAACGAGCTAGATCTGAACACATCCATGTGATACGCGTCAAAACTTTTTCTCTTATAACTGCGCGAAAAGCATGTATTCGTGCTTAATACAACGAAACAAGCTGTTTTAGACCTAAACGAGCTAGATCTGAACACATCGGTTTTACAAGTGTCTATGTGATACGCGTCAAAACTTTTTCTCTTATAACTGCGCGAAAAGCATGTATTCGTGCTTAATACAACGAAACAAGCTGTTTTAGACCTAAACGAGCTAGATCTGAACACATCGGTTTTACAAGTGTCTATGTGATACGCGTCAAAACTTTTTCTCTTATAACTGCGCGAAAAGCATGTATTCGTGCTTAATACAACGAAACAAGCTGTTTTAGACCTAAACGAGCTAGATCTGAACACATCGGTTTTACAAATGTCCATGTGATACGCGTCAAAACTTTTTCTCTTATAACTGCGCGAAAAGCATGTATTCGTGCTTAGTACAACGAAACAAGCTGTTTTAGACCTAAACGAGCTAGATCTGAACACATCGGTTTTACAAGTGTCTATGTGATACGCGTCAAAACGTTTTCTCTTATAACTGCGCGAAAAGCATGTATTCGTGCTTAATACAACGAAACAAGCTGTTTTAGACCTAAACGAGCTAGATCTGAACACATCGGTTTTACAAATGTCCATGTGATACGCGTCAAAACGTTTTCTCTTATAACTGCGCGAAAAGCATGTATTCGTGCTTAATACAACGAAACAAGTTGTTTTAGGCCAAAACGAGCTAGATCTGAACACATCGGTTTTACAAGTGTCTATGTGATACGCGTCAAAACTTTTTCTCTTATAACTGCGCGAAAAGCATGTATTCGTGCTTAATACAACGAAACAAGCTGTTTTAGACCTAAACGAGCTAGATCTGAACACATCGGTTTTACAAATGTCCATGTGATACGCGTCAAAACTTTTTCTCTTATAACTGCTCGAAAAGCTTGTATTCATGCGTAATACAACGAAAGAAGCTGTTTTAGACCAAAACGAGCTAGATCTGAATACATCGGTTTTACAAGTGTCTATGTGATACGCGTCAAAACTTTTTCTCTTATAACTGCGCGAAAAGCATGTATTCGTGCCTAATACAACGAAACAAGCTGTTTTAGACCTAAACGAGCTAGATCTGAACACATCGGTTTTACAAGTGTCCATGTGATACGCGTCAAAGCTTTTTCTCTTATAACTGCACGAAAAGCATGTATTCGTGCTTAATACAACGAAACAAGCTGTTTTAGACCTAAACGAGCTAGATCTGAACACATCGGTTTTACAAGTGTCTATGTGATACGCGTCAAAACTTTTTCTCTTATAACTGCTCGAAAAGCTTGTATTCATGCGTAATACAACGAAAGAAGCTGTTTTAGACCAAAACGAGCTAGATCTGAACACATCGGTTTTACAAGTGTCTATGTGATACGCGTCAAAACTTTTTCTCTTATAACTGCGCGAAAAGCATGTTTTCGTGCTTAATACAACGAAACAAGCTGTTTTAGACCTAAACGAGCTAGATCTGAACACATCCATGCGATACGCGTCAAAACTTTTTCTCTTATAACTGCGCGAAAAGCATGTATTCGTGCTTAATACAACGAAACAAGCTGTTTTAGACCTAAACGAGCTAGATCTGAACACATCGGTTTTACAAGTGTCTATGTGATACGCGTCAAAACTTTTTCTCTTATAACTGCGCGAAAAGCATGTATTCGTGTTTAATACAACGAAACAAGCTGTTTTAGACCTAAACGAGCTAGATCTGAACACATCGGTTTTATAAGTGTCTATGTGATACGCGTCAAAACTTTTTCTCTTATAACTGCGCGAAAAGCATGTATTCGTGCTTAATACAACGAAACAAGCTGTTTTAGACCTAAACGAGCTAGATCTGAACACATCGGTTTTACAAATGTCCATGTGATACGCGTCAAAACTTTTTCTCTTATAACTGCTCGAAAAGCATGTATTCGTGCGTAATACAACGAAAGAAGCTGTTCTAGACCAAAACGAGCTAGATCTGAACACATCGGTTTTACAAGTGTCCATGTGATACGCGTCAAAACTTCTGATAACTGCTCGAAAAGCTTGCATTCGTGCCTAATACAACGAAACAAGCTGTTTTAGACCAAAACGAGCTAGATCTGAACACATCGGTTTTACAAGTGTCTATGTGATACGCGTCAAAACTTTTTCTCTTATAACTGCGCGAAAAGCATGTATTCGTGCTTAATACAACGAAACAAGCTGTTTTAGACCTAAACGAGCTAGATCTGAACACATCAGTTTTACAAATGTCCATGTGATACGCGTCAAACCTTTTTCTCTTATAACTGCGCGAAAAGCATGTATTCGTGCTTAATACAACGAAAGAAGCTGTTTTAGGCCAAAACGAGCTAGATCTGAACACATCGGTTTTACAAGTGTCTATGTGATAGGCGTCAAAACTTTTTCTCTTATAACTGCGCGAAAAGCATGTATTCGTGCTTAATACAACGAAACAAGCTCTTTTAGACCTAAACGAGCTAGATCTGAACACATCGGTTTTATAAGTGTCTATGTGATACGCGTCAAAACTTTTTCTCTTATAACTGCGCGAAAAGCATGTATTCGTGCTTAATACAACGAAACAAGCTGTTTTAGACCTAAACGAGCTAGATCTGAACACATCGGTTTTACAAATGTCCATGTGATACGCGTCAAAACTTTTTCTCTTATAACTGCTCGAAAAGCATGTATTCGTGCGTAATACAACGAAAGAAGCTGTTCTAGACCAAAACGAGCTAGATCTGAACACATCGGTTTTACAAGTGTCTATGTGATACGCGTCAAAACTTTTTCTCTTATAACTGCGCGAAAAGCATGTATTCGTGCTTAATACAACGAAACAAGCTGTTTTAGACCTAAACGAGCTAGATCTGAACACATCGGTTTTACAAGTGTCTATGTGATAGGCGTCAAAACTTTTTCTCTTATAACTGCTCGAAAACCTTGTATTCATGAGTAATACAACGAAAGAAGCTGTTCTAGACCAAAACGAGCTAGATCTGAACACATCGGTTTTACAAGTGTCCATGTGATACGCGTCAAAACTTCTGATAACTGCTCGAAAAGCTTGCATTCTTGCTTAATACAACGAAACAAGCTGTTTTAGACCAAAACGAGCTAGATCTGAACACATCGGTTTTACAAGTGTCTATGTGATACGCGTCAAAACTTTTTCTCTTATAACTGCGCGAAAAGCATGTATTCGTGCTTAATACAACGAAACAAGCTGTTTTAGACCTAAACGAGCTAGATCTGAACACATCGGTTTTACAAGTGTCCATGTGATACGCGTCAAAACTTTTTCTCATAACTACTCCAAAAACTTGTATTCGTGCGTATTACAACGAAACAAGCTGTTTTAGACCAAAACGAGCTGGATCTGAACACATCCATGTGATACGCGTCAAAACTTTTTCTCTTATAACTGCGCGAAAAGCATGTATTCGTGCTTAACACAACGAAACAAGCTGTTTTAGACCTAAACGAGCTAGATCTGAACACATCGGTTTTACAAGTGTCTATGTGATACGCGTCAAAACTTTTTCTCTTATAACTGCGCGAAAAGCATGTATTCGTGCTTAATACAACGAAACAAGCTGTTTTAGACCTAAACGAGCTAGATCTGAACACATCGGTTTTACAAGTGTCTATGTGATACGCGTCAAAACTTTTTCTCTTATAACTGCGCGAAAAGCATGTATTCGTGCTTAATACAACGAAACAAGCTGTTTTAGACCTAAACGAGCTAGATCTGAACACATCGGTTTTACAAATGTCCATGTGATACGCGTCAAAACTTTTTCTCTTATAACTGCGCGAAAAGCATGTATTCGTGCTTAGTACAACGAAACAAGCTGTTTTAGACCTAAACGAGCTAGATCTGAACACATCGGTTTTACAAGTGTCTATGTGATACGCGTCAAAACGTTTTCTCTTATAACTGCGCGAAAAGCATGTATTCGTGCTTAATACAACGAAACAAGCTGTTTTAGACCTAAACGAGCTAGATCTGAACACATCGGTTTTACAAATGTCCATGTGATACGCGTCAAAACGTTTTCTCTTATAACTGCGCGAAAAGCATGTATTCGTGCTTAATACAACGAAACAAGTTGTTTTAGGCCAAAACGAGCTAGATCTGAACACATCGGTTTTACAAGTGTCTATGTGATACGCGTCAAAACTTTTTCTCTTATAACTGCGCGAAAAGCATGTATTCGTGCTTAATACAACGAAACAAGCTGTTTTAGACCTAAACGAGCTAGATCTGAACACATCGGTTTTACAAATGTCCATGTGATACGCGTCAAAACTTTTTCTCTTATAACTGCTCGAAAAGCTTGTATTCATGCGTAATACAACGAAAGAAGCTGTTTTAGACCAAAACGAGCTAGATCTGAATACATCGGTTTTACAAGTGTCTATGTGATACGCGTCAAAACTTTTTCTCTTATAACTGCGCGAAAAGCATGTATTCGTGCCTAATACAACGAAACAAGCTGTTTTAGACCTAAACGAGCTAGATCTGAACACATCGGTTTTACAAGTGTCCATGTGATACGCGTCAAAGCTTTTTCTCTTATAACTGCACGAAAAGCATGTATTCGTGCTTAATACAACGAAACAAGCTGTTTTAGACCTAAACGAGCTAGATCTGAACACATCGGTTTTACAAGTGTCTATGTGATACGCGTCAAAACTTTTTCTCTTATAACTGCTCGAAAAGCTTGTATTCATGCGTAATACAACGAAAGAAGCTGTTTTAGACCAAAACGAGCTAGAACTGAACACATCGGTTTTACAAGTGTCTATGTGATACGCGTCAGAACTTTTTCTCTTATAACTGCGCGAAAAGCATGTTTTCGTGCTTAATACAACGAAACAAGCTGTTTTAGACCTAAACGAGCTAGATCTGAACACATCCATGCGATACGCGTCAAAACTTTTTCTCTTATAACTGCGCGAAAAGCATGTATTCGTGCTTAATACAACGAAACAAGCTGTTTTAGACCTAAACGAGCTAGATCTGAACACATCGGTTTTACAAGTGTCTATGTGATACGCGTCAAAACTTTTTCTCTTATAACTGCGCGAAAAGCATGTATTCGTGCTTAATACAACGAAACAAGCTGTTTTAGACCTAAACGAGCTAGATCTGAACACATCGGTTTTATAAGTGTCTATGTGATACGCGTCAAAACTTTTTCTCTTATAACTGCGCGAAAAGCATGTATTCGTGCTTAATGCAACGAAACAAGCTGTTTTAGACCTAAACGAGCTAGATCTGAACACATCGGTTTTACAAATGTCCATGTGATACGCGTCAAAACTTTTTCTCTTATAACTGCTCGAAAAGCATGTATTCGTGCGTAATACAACGAAAGAAGCTGTTCTAGACCAAAACGAGCTAGATCTGAACACATCGGTTTTACAAGTGTCCATGTGATACGCGTCAAAACTTCTGATAACTGCTCGAAAAGCTTGCATTCGTGCCTAATACAACGAAACAAGCTGTTTTAGACCAAAACGAGCTAGATCTGAACACATCGGTTTTACAAGTGTCTATGTGATACGCGTCAAAACTTTTTCTCTTATAACTGCGCGAAAAGCATGTATTCGTGCTTAATACAACGAAACAAGCTGTTTTAGACCTAAACGAGCTAGATCTGAACACATCAGTTTTACAAATGTCCATGTGATACGCGTCAAACCTTTTTCTCTTATAACTGCGCGAAAAGCATGTATTCGTGCTTAATACAACGAAAGAAGCTGTTTTAGGGCAAAACGAGCTAGATCTGAACACATCGGTTTTACAAGTGTCTATGTGATAGGCGTCAAAACTTTTTCTCTTATAACTGCGCGAAAAGCATGTATTCGTGCTTAATACAACGAAACAAGCTCTTTTAGACCTAAACGAGCTAGATCTGAACACATCGGTTTTATAAGTGTCTATGTGATACGCGTCAAAACTTTTTCTCTTATAACTGCGCGAAAAGCATGTATTCGTGCTTAATACAACGAAACAAGCTGTTTTAGACCTAAACGAGCTAGATCTGAACACATCGGTTTTACAAATGTCCATGTGATACGCGTCAAAACTTTTTCTCTTATAACTGCTCGAAAAGCATGTATTCGTGCGTAATACAACGAAAGAAGCTGTTCTAGACCAAAACGAGCTAGATCTGAACACATCGGTTTTACAAGTGTCTATGTGATACGCGTCAAAACTTTTTCTCTTATAACTGCGCGAAAAGCATGTATTCGTGCTTAATACAACGAAACAAGCTGTTTTAGACCTAAACGAGCTAGATCTGAACACATCGGTTTTACAAGTGTCTATGTGATAGGCGTCAAAACTTTTTCTCTTATAACTGCTCGAAAAACCTTGTATTCATGAGTAATACAACGAAAGAAGCTGTTCTAGACCAAAACGAGCTAGATCTGAACACATCGGTTTTACAAGTGTCCATGTGATACGCGTCAAAACTTCTGATAACTGCTCGAAAAGCTTGCATTCTTGCTTAATACAACGAAACAAGCTGTTTTAGACCAAAACGAGCTAGATCTGAACACATCGGTTTTACAAGTGTCTATGTGATACGCGTCAAAACTTTTTCTCTTATAACTGCGCGAAAAGCATGTATTCGTGCTTAATGCAACGAAACAAGCTGTTTTAGACCTAAACGAGCTAGATCTGAACACATCGGTTTTACAAATGTCCATGTGATACGCGTCAAAACTTTTTCTCTTATAACTGCTCGAAAAGCATGTATTCGTGCGTAATACAACGAAAGAAGCTGTTCTAGACCAAAACGAGCTAGATCTGAACACATCGGTTTTACAAGTGTCCATGTGATACGCGTCAAAACTTCTGATAACTGCTCGAAAAGCTTGCATTCGTGCCTAATACAACGAAACAAGCTGTTTTAGACCAAAACGAGCTAGATCTGAACACATCGGTTTTACAAATGTCCATGTGATACGCGTCAAAACTTTTTCTCTTATAACTGCTCGAAAAGCATGTATTCGTGCGTAATACAACGAAAGAAGCTGTTCTAGACCAAAACGAGCTAGATCTGAACACATCGGTTTTACAAGTGTCCATGTGATACGCGTCAAAACTTCTGATAACTGCTCGAAAAGCTTGCATTCGTGCCTAATACAACGAAACAAGCTGTTTTAGACCAAAACGAGCTAGATCTGAACACATCGGTTTTACAAGTGTCTATGTGATACGCGTCAAAACTTTTTCTCTTATAACTGCGCGAAAAGCATGTATTCGTGCTTAATACAACGAAACAAGCTGTTTTAGACCTAAACGAGCTAGATCTGAACACATCAGTTTTACAAATGTCCATGTGATACGCGTCAAACCTTTTTCTCTTATAACTGCGCGAAAAGCATGTATTCGTGCTTAATACAACGAAAGAAGCTGTTTTAGGCCAAAACGAGCTAGATCTGAACACATCGGTTTTACAAGTGTCTATGTGATAGGCGTCAAAACTTTTTCTCTTATAACTGCGCGAAAAGCATGTATTCGTGCTTAATACAACGAAACAAGCTCTTTTAGACCTAAACGAGCTAGATCTGAACACATCGGTTTTATAAGTGTTTATGTGATACGCGTCAAAACTTTTTCTCTTATAACTGCGCGAAAAGCATGTATTCGTGCTTAATACAACGAAACAAGCTGTTTTAGACCTAAACGAGCTAGATCTGAACACATCGGTTTTACAAATGTCCATGTGATACGCGTCAAAACTTTTTCTCTTATAACTGCTCGAAAAGCATGTATTCGTGCGTAATACAACGAAAGAAGCTGTTCTAGACCAAAACGAGCTAGATCTGAACACATCGGTTTTACAAGTGTCTATGTGATACGCGTCAAAACTTTTTCTCTTATAACTGCGCGAAAAGCATGTATTCGTGCTTAATACAACGAAACAAGCTGTTTTAGACCTAAACGAGCTAGATCTGAACACATCGGTTTTACAAGTGTCTATGTGATAGGCGTCAAAACTTTTTCTCTTATAACTGCTCGAAAACCTTGTATTCATGAGTAATACAACGAAAGAAGCTGTTCTAGACCAAAACGAGCTAGATCTGAACACATCGGTTTTACAAGTGTCCATGTGATACGCGTCAAAACTTCTGATAACTGCTCGAAAAGCTTGCATTCTTGCTTAATACAACGAAACAAGCTGTTTTAGACCAAAACGAGCTAGATCTGAACACATCGGTTTTACAAGTGTCTATGTGATACGCGTCAAAACTTTTTCTCTTATAACTGCGCGAAAAGCATGTATTCGTGCTTAATACAACGAAACAAGCTGTTTTAGACCTAAACGAGCTAGATCTGAACACATCGGTTTTACAAGTGTCCATGTGATACGCGTCAAAACTTTTTCTCATAACTACTCGAAAAGCTTGTATTCGTGCGTATTACAACGAAACAAGCTGTTTTAGACCAAAACGAGCTGGATCTGAACACATCGGTTTTACAAGTGTATGTGATACGCGTCAAAACTTTTTCTCTTATAACTGCGCGAAAAGCATGTATTCGTGCTTAATACAACGAAACAAGCTGTTTTAGACCTAAACGAGCTAGATCTGAACACATCGGTTTTACAAATGTCCATGTTATGTTCATGTTGTTTTAGACCTAAACGAGCTAGATCTGAACACATCGGTTTTACAAATGTCCATGTTATGTCCATGTTGTATTAAGCGCGAAAAGCATGTTTTCGTGCTTAATACAACGAAACAAGCTGTTTTAGACCTAAACGAGCTAGATCTGAACACATCCATGCGATACGCGTCAAAACTTTTTCTCTTATAACTGCGCGAAAAGCATGTATTCGTGCTTAATACAACGAAACAAGCTGTTTTAGACCTAAACGAGCTAGATCTGAACACATCGGTTTTACAAGTGTCTATGTGATACGCGTCAAAACTTTTTCTCTTATAACTGCGCGAAAAGCATGTATTCGTGCTTAATACAACGAAACAAGCTGTTTTAGACCTAAACGAGCTAGATCTGAACACATCGGTTTTATAAGTGTCTATGTGATACGCGTCAAAACTTTTTCTCTTATAACTGCGCGAAAAGCATGTATTCGTGCTTAATACAACGAAACAAGCTGTTTTAGACCTAAACGAGCTAGATCTTAACACATCGGTTTTACAAATGTCCATGTGATACGCGTCAAAACTTTTTCTCTTATAACTGCTCGAAAAGCATGTATTCGTGCGTAATACAACGAAAGAAGCTGTTCTAGACCAAAACGAGCTAGATCTGAACACATCGGTTTTACAAGTGTCCATGTGATACGCGTCAAAACTTCTGATAACTGCTCGAAAAGCTTGCATTCGTGCCTAATACAACGAAACAAGCTGTTTTAGACCAAAACGAGCTAGATCTGAACACATCGGTTTTACAAGTGTCTATGTGATACGCGTCAAAACTTTTTCTCTTATAACTGCGCGAAAAGCATGTATTCGTGCTTAATACAACGAAACAAGCTGTTTTAGACCTAAACGAGCTAGATCTGAACACATCGGTTTTACAAGTGTCCATGTGATACGCGTCAAAACTTTTTCTCATAACTACTCGAAAAGCTTGTATTCGTGCGTATTACAACGAAACAAGCTGTTTTAGACCAAAACGAGCTGGATCTGAACACATCGGTTTTACAAGTGTATGTGATACGCGTCAAAACTTTTTCTCTTATAACTGCGCGAAAAGCATGTATTCGTGCTTAATACAACGAAACAAGCTGTTTTAGACCTAAACGAGCTAGATCTGAACACATCGGTTTTACAAATGTCCATGTTATGTTCATGTTGTTTTAGACCTAAACGAGCTAGATCTGAACACATCGGTTTTACAAATGTCCATGTTATGTCCATGTTGTATTAAGCGCGAAAAGCATGTTTTCGTGCTTAATACAACGAAACAAGCTGTTTTAGACCTAAACGAGCTAGATCTGAACACATCCATGCGATACGCGTCAAAACTTTTTCTCTTATAACTGCGCGAAAAGCATGTATTCGTGCTTAATACAACGAAACAAGCTGTTTTAGACCTAAACGAGCTAGATCTGAACACATCGGTTTTACAAGTGTCTATGTGATACGCGTCAAAACTTTTTCTCTTATAACTGCGCGAAAAGCATGTATTCGTGCTTAATACAACGAAACAAGCTGTTTTAGACCTAAACGAGCTAGATCTGAACACATCGGTTTTATAAGTGTCTATGTGATACGCGTCAAAACTTTTTCTCTTATAACTGCGCGAAAAGCATGTATTCGTGCTTAATACAACGAAACAAGCTGTTTTAGACCTAAACGAGCTAGATCTGAACACATCGGTTTTACAAATGTCCATGTGATACGCGTCAAAACTTTTTCTCTTATAACTGCTCGAAAAGCATGTATTCGTGCGTAATACAACGAAAGAAGCTGTTCTAGACCAAAACGAGCTAGATCTGAACACATCGGTTTTACAAGTGTCCATGTGATACGCGTCAAAACTTCTGATAACTGCTCGAAAAGCTTGCATT
Source organism: Amblyomma americanum (assembly GCF_052857255.1). Classification (NCBI taxonomy): domain Eukaryota; kingdom Metazoa; phylum Arthropoda; class Arachnida; order Ixodida; family Ixodidae; genus Amblyomma; species Amblyomma americanum. Next base: position 254,267 of record NW_027526594.1, on the reverse strand, counting down.
CGTGCCTAATACAACGAAACAAGCTGTTTTAGACCAAAACGAGCTAGATCTGAACACATCGGTTTTACAAGTGTCTATGTGATACGCGTCAAAACTTTTTCTCTTATAACTGCGCGAAAAGCATGTATTCGTGCTTAATACAACGAAACAAGCTGTTTTAGACCTAAACGAGCTAGATCTGAACACATCAGTTTTACAAATGTCCATGTGATACGCGTCAAACCTTTTTCTCTTATAACTGCGCGAAAAGCATGTATTCGTGCTTAATACAACGAAAGAAGCTGTTTTAGGCCAAAACGAGCTAGATCTGAACACATCGGTTTTACAAGTGTCTATGTGATAGGCGTCAAAACTTTTTCTCTTATAACTGCGCGAAAAGCATGTATTCGTGCTTAATACAACGAAACAAGCTCTTTTAGACCTAAACGAGCTAGATCTGAACACATCGGTTTTACAAGTGTCTATGTGATACGCGTCAAAACTTTTTCTCTTATAACTGCGCGAAAAGCATGTATTCGTGCCTAATACAACGAAACAAGCTGTTTTAGACCTAAACGAGCTAGATCTGAACACATCGGTTTTACAAATGTCCATGTGATACGCGTCAAAACTTTTTCTCTTATAACTGCGCGAAAAGCATGTATTCGTGCTTAATACAACGAAACAAGCTGTTTTAGACCTAAACGAGCTAGATCTGAACACATCGGTTTTACAAGTGTCTATGTGATACGCGTCAAAACTTTTTCTCTTATAACTGCGCGAAAAGCATGTATTCGTGCTTAATACAACGAAACAAGCTGTTTTAGACCTAAACGAGCTAGATCTGAACACATCGGTTTTACAAGTGTCTATGTGATAGGCGTCAAAACTTTTTCTCTTATAACTGCTCGAAAACCTTGTATTCATGAGTAATACAACGAAAGAAGCTGTTCTAGACCAAAACGAGCTAGATCTGAACACATCGGTTTTACAAGTGTCCATGTGATACGCGTCAAAACTTTTTCTCATAACTACTCGAAAAGCTTGTATTCGTGCGTATTACAACGAAACAAGCTGTTTTAGACCAAAACGAGCTGGATCTGAACACATCGGTTTTACAAGTGTATGTGATACGCGTCAAAACTTTTTCTCTTATAACTGCGCGAAAAGCATGTATTCGTGCTTAATACAACGAAACAAGCTGTTTTAGACCTAAACGAGCTAGATCTGAACACATCGGTTTTACAAATGTCCATGTTATGTTCATGTTGTTTTAGACCTAAACGAGCTAGATCTGAACACATCGGTTTTACAAATGTCCATGTTATGTCCATGTTGTATTAAGCGCGAAAAGCATGTTTTCGTGCTTAATACAACGAAACAAGCTGTTTTAGACCTAAACGAGCTAGATCTGAACACATCCATGCGATACGCGTCAAAACTTTTTCTCTTATAACTGCGCGAAAAGCATGTATTCGTGCTTAATACAACGAAACAAGCTGTTTTAGACCTAAACGAGCTAGATCTGAACACATCGGTTTTACAAGTGTCTATGTGATACGCGTCAAAACTTTTTCTCTTATAACTGCGCGAAAAGCATGTATTCGTGCTTAATACAACGAAACAAGCTGTTTTAGACCTAAACGAGCTAGATCTGAACACATCGGTTTTATAAGTGTCTATGTGATACGCGTCAAAACTTTTTCTCTTATAACTGCGCGAAAAGCATGTATTCGTGCTTAATACAACGAAACAAGCTGTTTTAGACCTAAACGAGCTAGATCTTAACACATCGGTTTTACAAATGTCCATGTGATACGCGTCAAAACTTTTTCTCTTATAACTGCTCGAAAAGCATGTATTCGTGCTTAGTACAACGAAACAAGCTGTTTTAGACCTAAACGAGCTAGATCTGAACACATCGGTTTTACAAATGTCCATGTGATACGCGTCAAAACTTTTTCTCTTATAACTGCGCGAAAAGCATGTATTCGTGCTTAATACAACGAAACAAGCTGTTTTAGACCTAAACGAGCTAGATCTGAACACATCGGTTTTACAAGTGTCTATGTGATACGCGTCAAAACTTTTTCTCTTATAACTGAGCGAAAAGCATGTATTCATGCGTAATACAACGAAAGAAGCTGTTTTAGACCAAAACGAGCTAGATCTGAACACATCGGTTTTACAAGTGTCTATGTGATACGCGTCAAAACTTTTTCTCTTATAACTGCGCGAAAAGCATGTATTCGTGCTTAATACAACGAAACAAGCTGTTTTAGACCTAAACGAGCTAGATCTGAACACATCCATGTGATACGCGTCAAAACTTTTTCTCTTATAACTGCGCGAAAAGCATGTATTCGTGCTTAATACAACGAAACAAGCTGTTTTAGACCTAAACGAGCTAGATCTGAACACATCGGTTTTACAAGTGTCTATGTGATACGCGTCAAAACTTTTTCTCTTATAACTGCGCGAAAAGCATGTATTCGTGCTTAATACAACGAAACAAGCTGTTTTAGACCTAAACGAGCTAGATCTGAACACATCGGTTTTACAAGTGTCTATGTGATACGCGTCAAAACTTTTTCTCTTATAACTGCGCGAAAAGCATGTATTCGTGCTTAATACAACGAAACAAGCTGTTTTAGACCTAAACGAGCTAGATCTGAACACATCGGTTTTACAAATGTCCATGTGATACGCGTCAAAACTTTTTCTCTTATAACTGCGCGAAAAGCATGTATTCGTGCTTAGTACAACGAAACAAGCTGTTTTAGACCTAAACGAGCTAGATGTGAACACATCGGTTTTACAAGTGTCTATGTGATACGCGTCAAAACGTTTTCTCTTATAACTGCTCGAAAAGCTTGTATTCATGCGTAATACAACGAAAGAAGCTGTTTTAGACCAAAACGAGCTAGATCTGAACACATCGGTTTTACAAGTGTCTATGTGATACGCGTCAAAACTTTTTCTCTTATAACTGCGCGAAAAGCATGTATTCGTGCTTAATACAACGAAACAAGCTGTTTTAGACCTAAACGAGCTAGATCTGAACACATCGGTTTTACAAGTGTCCATGTGATACGCGTCAAAACTTTTTCTCATAACTACTCGAAAAGCTTGTATTCGTGCGTATTACAACGAAACAAGCTGTTTTAGACCAAAACGAGCTGGATCTGAACACATCGGTTTTACAAGTGTGTGATACGCGTCAAAACTTTTTCTCTTATAACTGCGCGAAAAGCATGTATTCGTGCTTAATACAACGAAACAAGCTGTTTTAGACCTAAACGAGCTAGATCTGAACACATCGGTTTTACAAATGTCCATGTGATACGCGTCAAAGCTTTTTCTCTTATAACTGCACGAAAAGCATGTATTCGTGCTTAATACAACGAAACAAGCTGTTTTAGACCTAAACGAGCTAGATCTGAACACATCGGTTTTACAAGTGTCTATGTGATACGCGTCAAAACTTTTTCTCTTATAACTGCTCGAAAAGCTTGTATTCATGCGTAATACAACGAAAGAAGCTGTTTTAGACCAAAACGAGCTAGATCTGAACACATCGGTTTTACAAGTGTCTATGTGATACGCGTCAAAACTTTTTCTCTTATAACTGCGCGAAAAGCATGTTTTCGTGCTTAATACAACGAAACAAGCTGTTTTAGACCTAAACGAGCTAGATCTGAACACATCCATGCGATACGCGTCAAAACTTTTTCTCTTATAACTGCGCGAAAAGCATGTATTCGTGCTTAATACAACGAAACAAGCTGTTTTAGACCTAAACGAGCTAGATCTGAACACATCGGTTTTACAAGTGTCTATGTGATACGCGTCAAAACTTTTTCTCTTATAACTGCGCGAAAAGCATGTATTCGTGCTTAATACAACGAAACAAGCTGTTTTAGACCTAAACGAGCTAGATCTGAACACATCGGTTTTATAAGTGTCTATGTGATACGCGTCAAAACTTTTTCTCTTATAACTGCGCGAAAAGCATGTATTCGTGCTTAATACAACGAAACAAGCTGTTTTAGACCTAAACGAGCTAGATCTGAACACATCGGTTTTACAAATGTCCATGTGATACGCGTCAAAACTTTTTCTCTTATAACTGCTCGAAAAGCATGTATTCGTGCGTAATACAACGAAAGAAGCTGTTCTAGACCAAAACGAGCTAGATCTGAACACATCGGTTTTACAAGTGTCCATGTGATACGCGTCAAAACTTCTGATAACTGCTCGAAAAGCTTGCATTCGTGCTTAATACAACGAAACAAGCTGTTTTAGACCAAAACGAGCTAGATCTGAACACATCGGTTTTACAAGTGTCTATGTGATACGCGTCAAAACTTTTTCTCTTATAACTGCGCGAAAAGCATGTATTCGTGCTTAATACAACGAAACAAGTTGTTTTAGACCTAAACGAGCTAGATCTGAACACATCAGTTTTACAAATGTCCATGTGATACGCGTCAAACCTTTTTCTCTTATAACTGCGCGAAAAGCATGTATTCGTGCTTAATACAACGAAAGAAGCTGTTTTAGACCTAAACGAGCTAGATCTGAACACATCGGTTTTACAAATGTCCATGTGATACGCGTCAAAACGTTTTCTCTTATAACTGCGCGAAAAGCATGTATTCGTGCTTAATACAACGAAACAAGTTGTTTTAGGCCAAAACGAGCTAGATCTGAACACATCGGTTTTACAAGTGTCTATGTGATACGCGTCAAAACTTTTTCTCTTATAACTGCGCGAAAAGCATGTATTCGTGCTTAATACAACGAAAGAAGCTGTTCTAGATCAAAACGAGCAAGATCTGAACACATCGGTTTTACAAGTGTCCATGTGATACGCGTCAAAACTTCTGATAACTGCTCGAAAAGCTTGCATTCGTGCTTAATACAACGAAACAAGCTGTTTTAGACCAAAACGAGCTAGATCTGAACACATCGGTTTTACAAGTGTCTATGTGATACGCGTCAAAACTTTTTCTCTTATAACTGCGCGAAAAGCATGTATTCGTGCTTAATACAACGAAACAAGCTGTTTTAGACCTAAACGAGCTAGATCTGAACACATCAGTTTTACAAATGTCCATGTGATACGCGTCAAACCTTTTTCTCTTATAACTACTCGAAAAGCTTGTATTCGTGCGTATTACAACGAAACAAGCTGTTTTAGACCAAAACGAGCTGGATCTGAACACATCGGTTTTACAAGTGTATGTGATACGCGTCAAAACTTTTTCTCTTATAACTGCGCGAAAAGCATGTATTCGTGCTTAATACAACGAAACAAGCTGTTTTAGACCTAAACGAGCTAGATCTGAACACATCGGTTTTACAAATGTCCATGTGATACGCGTCAAAGCTTTTTCTCTTATAACTGCACGAAAAGCATGTATTCGTGCTTAATACAACGAAACAAGCTGTTTTAGACCTAAACGAGCTAGATCTGAACACATCGGTTTTACAAGTGTCTATGTGATACGCGTCAAAACTTTTTCTCTTATAACTGCTCGAAAAGCTTGTATTCATGCGTAATACAACGAAAGAAGCTGTTTTAGACCAAAACGAGCTAGATCTGAACACATCGGTTTTACAAGTGTCTATGTGATACGCGTCAAAACTTTTTCTCTTATAACTGCGCGAAAAGCATGTTTTCGTGCTTAATACAACGAAACAAGCTGTTTTAGACCTAAACGAGCTAGATCTGAACACATCCATGCGATACGCGTCAAAACTTTTTCTCTTATAACTGCGCGAAAAGCATGTATTCGTGCTTAATACAACGAAACAAGCTGTTTTAGACCTAAACGAGCTAGATCTGAACACATCGGTTTTACAAGTGTCTATGTGATACGCGTCAAAACTTTTTCTCTTATAACTGCGCGAAAAGCATGTATTCGTGCTTAATACAACGAAACAAGCTGTTTTAGACCTAAACGAGCTAGATCTGAACACATCGGTTTTATAAGTGTCTATGTGATACGCGTCAAAACTTTTTCTCTTATAACTGCGCGAAAAGCATGTATTCGTGCTTAATACAACGAAACAAGCTGTTTTAGACCTAAACGAGCTAGATCTGAACACATCGGTTTTACAAATGTCCATGTGATACGCGTCAAAACTTTTTCTCTTATAACTGCTCGAAAAGCATGTATTCGTGCGTAATACAACGAAAGAAGCTGTTCTAGACCAAAACGAGCTAGATCTGAACACATCGGTTTTACAAGTGTCCATGTGATACGCGTCAAAACTTCTGATAACTGCTCGAAAAGCTTGCATTCGTGCTTATTACAACGAAACAAGCTGTTTTAGACCAAAACGAGCTAGATCTGAACACATCGGTTTTACAAGTGTCTATGTGATACGCGTCAAAACTTTTTCTCTTATAACTGCGCGAAAAGCATGTATTCGTGCTTAATACAACGAAACAAGCTGTTTTAGACCTAAACGAGCTAGATCTGAACACATCGGTTTTACAAGTGTCCATGTGATACGCGTCAAAACTTTTTCTCATAACTACTCGAAAAGCTTGTATTCGTGCGTATTACAACGAAACAAGCTGTTTTAGACCAAAACGAGCTGGATCTGAACACATCGGTTTTACAAGTGTATGTGATACGCGTCAAAACGTTTTCTCTTATAACTGCGCGAAAAGCATGTATTCGTGCTTAATACAACGAAACAAGCTGTTTTAGACCTAAACGAGCTAGATCTGAACACATCGGTTTTACAAATGTCCATGTGATACGCGTCAAAGCTTTTTCTCTTATAACTGCACGAAAAGCATGTATTCGTGCTTAATACAACGAAACAAGCTGTTTTAGACCTAAACGAGCTAGATCTGAACACATCGGTTTTACAAGTGTCTATGTGATACGCGTCAAAACTTTTTCTCATATAACTGCGCGAAAAGCATGTTTTCGTGCTTAATACAACGAAACAAGCTGTTTTAGACCTAAACGAGCTAGATCTGAACACATCCATGCGATACGCGTCAAAACTTTTTCTCTTATAACTGCGCGAAAAGCATGTATTCGTGCTTAATACAACGAAACAAGCTGTTTTAGACCTAAACGAGCTAGATCTGAACACATCGGTTTTACAAGTGTCTATGTGATACGCGTCAAAACTTTTTCTCTTATAACTGCGCGAAAAGCATGTATTCGTGCTTAATACAACGAAACAAGCTGTTTTAGACCTAAACGAGCTAGATCTGAACACATCGGTTTTACAAGTGTCTATGTGATACGCGTCAAAACTTTTTCTCTTATAACTGCGCGAAAAGCATGTATTCGTGCTTAATACAACGAAACAAGCTGTTTTAGACCTAAACGAGCTAGATCTGAACACATCGGTTTTACAAATGTCCATGTGATACGCGTCAAAACTTTTTCTCTTATAACTGCTCGAAAAGCATGTATTCGTGCTTAGTACAACGAAACAAGCTGTTTTAGACCTAAACGAGCTAGATCTGAACACATCGGTTTTACAAATGTCCATGTGATACGCGTCAAAACTTTTTCTCTTATAACTGCGCGAAAAGCATGTATTCGTGCTTAATACAACGAAACAAGCTGTTTTAAACCTAAACGAGCTAGATCTGAACACATCGGTTTTACAAGTGTCTATGTGATACGCGTCAAAACTTTTTCTCTTATAACTGCGCGAAAAGCATGTTTTCGTGCTTAATACAACGAAACAAGCTGTTTTAGACCTAAACGAGCTAGATCTGAACACATCCATGCGATACGCGTCAAAACTTTTTCTCTTATAACTGCGCGAAAAGCATGTATTCGTGCTTAATACAACGAAACAAGCTGTTTTAGACCTAAACGAGCTAGATCTGAACACATCGGTTTTACAAGTGTCTATGTGATACGCGTCAAAACTTTTTCTCTTATAACTGCGCGAAAAGCATGTATTCGTGCTTAATACAACGAAACAAGCTGTTTTAGACCTAAACGAGCTAGATCTGAACACATCGGTTTTATAAGTGTCTATGTGATACGCGTCAAAACTTTTTCTCTTATAACTGCGCGAAAAGCATGTATTCGTGCTTAATACAACGAAACAAGCTGTTTTAGACCTAAACGAGCTAGATCTGAACACATCGGTTTTACAAATGTCCATGTGATACGCGTCAAAACTTTTTTTCTTATAACTGCGCGAAAAGCATGTATTCGTGCTTAATACAACGAAACAAGCTGTTTTAGACCTAAACGAGCTAGATCTGAACACATCGGTTTTACAAGTGTCCATGTGATACGCGTCAAAACTTCTGATAACTGCTCGAAAAGCTTGCATTCGTGCTTAATACAACGAAACAAGCTGTTTTAGACCAAAACGAGCTAGATCTGAACACATCGGTTTTACAAGTGTCTATGTGATACGCGTCAAAACTTTTTCTCTTATAACTGCGCGAAAAGCATGTATTCGTGCTTAATACAACGAAACAAGCTGTTTTAGACCTAAACGAGCTAGATCTGAACACATCGGTTTTACAAGTGTCCATGTGATACGCGTCAAAACTTTTTCTCATAACTACTCGAAAAGCTTGTATTCGTGCGTATTACAACGAAACAAGCTGTTTTAGACCAAAACGAGCTGGATCTGAACACATCGGTTTTACAAGTGTATGTGATACGCGTCAAAACTTTTTCTCTTATAACTGCGCGAAAAGCATGTATTCGTGCTTAATACAACGAAACAAGCTGTTTTAGACCTAAACGAGCTAGATCTGAACACATCGGTTTTACAAATGTCCATGTGATACGCGTCAAAGCTTTTTCTCTTATAACTGCACGAAAAGCATGTATTCGTGCTTAATACAACGAAACAAGCTGTTTTAGACCTAAACGAGCTAGATCTGAACACATCGGTTTTACAAGTGTCTATGTGATACGCGTCAAAACTTTTTCTCTTATAACTGCTCGAAAAGCTTGTATTCATGCGTAATACAACGAAAGAAGCTGTTTTAGACCAAAACGAGCTAGATCTGAACACATCGGTTTTACAAGTGTCTATGTGATACGCGTCAAAACTTTTTCTCTTATAACTGCGCGAAAAGCATGTATTCGTGCTTAATACAACGAAACAAGCTGTTTTAGACCTAAACGAGCTAGATCTGAACACATCAGTTTTACAAATGTCCATGTGATACGCGTCAAACCTTTTTCTCTTATAACTGCGCGAAAAGCATGTATTCGTGCTTAATACAACGAAAGAAGCTGTTTTAGACCTAAACGAGCTAGATCTGAACACATCGGTTTTACAAATGTCCATGTGATACGCGTCAAAACGTTTTCTCTTATAACTGCGCGAAAAGCATGTATTCGTGCTTAATACAACGAAACAAGTGTTTTTAGGCCAAAACGAGCTAGATCTGAACACATCGGTTTTACAAGTGTCTATGTGATACGCGTCAAAACTTTTTCTCTTATAACTGCGCGAAAAGCATGTATTCGTGCTTAATACAACGAAACAAGCTGTTTTAGACCTAAACGAGCTAGATCTGAACACATCGGTTTTACAAATGTCCATGTGATACGCGTCAAAACTTTTTCTCTTATAACTGCTCGAAAAGCTTGTATTCATGCGTAATACAACGAAAGAAGCTGTTTTAGACCAAAACGAGCTAGATCTGAATACATCGGTTTTACAAGTGTCTATGTGATACGCGTCAAAACTTTTTCTCTTATAACTGCGCGAAAAGCATTTATTCGTGCTTAATACAACGAAACAAGCTGTTTTAGACCTAAACGAGCTAGATCTGAACACATCGGTTTTACAAGTGTCCATGTGATACGCGTCAAAACTTTTTCTCATAACTACTCGAAAAGCTTGTATTCGTGCGTATTACAACGAAACAAGCTGTTTTAGACCAAAACGAGCTGGATCTGAACACATCGGTTTTACAAGTGTATGTGATACGCGTCAAAACTTTTTCTCTTATAACTGCGCGAAAAGCATGTATTCGTGCTTAATACAACGAAACAAGCTGTTTTAGACCTAAACGAGCTAGATCTGAACACATCGGTTTTACAAATGTCCATGTGATACGCGTCAAAGCTTTTTCTCTTATAACTGCACGAAAAGCATGTATTCGTGCTTAATACAACGAAACAAGCTGTTTTAGACCTAAACGAGCTAGATCTGAACACATCGGTTTTACAAGTGTCTATGTGATACGCGTCAAAACTTTTTCTCTTATAACTGCTCGAAAAGCTTGTATTCATGCGTAATACAACGAAAGAAGCTGTTTTAGACCAAAACGAGCTAGATCTGAACACATCGGTTTTACAAGTGTCTATGTGATACGCGTCAAAACTTTTTCTCTTATAACTGCGCGAAAAGCATGTTTTCGTGCTTAATACAACGAAACAAGCTGTTTTAGACCTAAACGAGCTAGATCTGAACACATCCATGCGATACGCGTCAAAACTTTTTCTCTTATAACTGCGCGAAAAGCATGTATTCGTGCTTAATACAACGAAACAAGCTGTTTTAGACCTAAACGAGCTAGATCTGAACACATCGGTTTTACAAGTGTCTATGTGATACGCGTCAAAACTTTTTCTCTTATAACTGCGCGAAAAGCATGTATTCGTGCTTAATACAACGAAACAAGCTGTTTTAGACCTAAACGAGCTAGATCTGAACACATCGGTTTTATAAGTGTCTGTGATACGCGTCAAAACTTTTTCTCTTATAACTGCGCGAAAAGCATGTATTCGTGCTTAATACAACGAAACAAGCTGTTTTAGACCTAAACGAGCTAGATCTGAACACATCGGTTTTATAAGTGTCTATGTGATACGCGTCAAAACTTTTTCTCTTATAACTGCGCGAAAAGCATGTATTCGTGCTTAATACAACGAAACAAGCTGTTTTAGACCTAAACGAGCTAGATCTGAACACATCGGTTTTACAAATGTCCATGTGATACGCGTCAAAACTTTTTCTCTTATAACTGCGCGAAAAGCATGTATTCGTGTTTAATACAACGAAACAAGCTGTTTTAGACCTAAACGAGCTAGATCTGAACACATCGGTTTTACAAGTGTCTATGTGATACGCGTCAAAACTTTTTCTCTTATAACTGCGCGAAAAGCATGTATTCGTGCCTAATACAACGAAACAAGCTGTTTTAGACCTAAACGAGCTAGATCTGAACACATCGGTTTTACAAGTGTCTATGTGATACGCGTCAAAACTTTTTCTCTTATAACTGCTCGAAAACCTTGTATTCATGCGTAATACAACGAAAGAAGCTGTTCTAGACCAAAACGAGCTAGATCTGAACACATCGGTTTTACAAGTGTCCATGTGATACGCGTCAAAACTTCTGATAACTGCTCGAAAAGCTTGCATTCGTGCTTAATACAACGAAACAAGCTGTTTTAGTCCAAAACGAGCTAGATCTGAACACATCGGTTTTACAAGTGTCTATGTGATACGCGTCAAAACTTTTTCTCTTATAACTGCGCGAAAAGCATGTATTCGTGCTTAATACAACGAAACAAGCTGTTTTAGACCTAAACGAGCTAGATCTGAACACATCGGTTTTACAAGTGTCCATGTGATACGCGTCAAAACTTTTTCTCATAACTACTCGAAAAGCTTGTATTCGTGCGTATTACAACGAAACAAGCTGTTTTAGACCAAAACGAGCTAGATCTGAACACATCGGTTTTACAAGTGTATGTGATACGCGTGAAAACTTTTTCTCTTATAACTGCGCGAAAAGCATGTATTCGTGCTTAATACAACGAAACAAGCTGTTTTAGACCTAAACGAGCTAGATCTGAACACATCGGTTTTACAAATGTCCATGTGATACGCGTCAAAGCTTTTTCTCTTATAACTGCACGAAAAGCATGTATTCGTGCCTAATACAACGAAACAAGCTGTTTTAGACCTAAACGAGCTAGATCTGAACACATCGGTTTTACAAGTGTCTATGTGATACGCGTCAAAACTTTTTCTCTTATAACTGCTCGAAAAGCTTGTATTCATGCGTAATACAACGAAAGAAGCTGTTTTAGACCAAAACGAGCTAGATCTGAACACATCGGTTTTACAAGTGTCTATGTGATACGCGTCAAAACTTTTTCTCTTATAACTGCGCGAAAAGCATGTATTCGTGCTTAATACAACGAAACAAGCTGTTTTAGACCTAAACGAGCTAGATCTGAACACATCCATGCGATACGCGTCAAAACTTTTTCTCTTATAACTGCGCGAAAAGCATGTATTCGTGCTTAATACAACGAAACAAGCTGTTTTAGACCTAAACGAGCTAGATCTGAACACATCGGTTTTACAAGTGTCTATGTGATACGCGTCAAAACTTTTTCTCTTATAACTGCGCGAAAAGCATGTATTCGTGCTTAATACAACGAAACAAGCTGTTTTAGACCTAAACGAGCTAGATCTGAACACATCGGTTTTATAAGTGTCTATGTGATACGCGTCAAAACTTTTTCTCTTATAACTGCGCGAAAAGCATGTATTCGTGCTTAATACAACGAAACAAGCTGTTTTAGACCTAAACGAGCTAGATCTGAACACATCGGTTTTACAAATGTCCATGTGATACGCGTCAAAACTTTTTCTCTTATAACTGCTCGAAAAGCATGTATTCGTGCTTAATACAACGAAACAAGCTGTTTTAGACCTAAACGAGCTAGATCTGAACACATCGGTTTTACAAATGTCCATGTGATACGCGTCAAAACTTTTTCTCTTATAACTGCGCGAAAAGCATGTATTCGTGTTTAATACAACGAAACAAGCTGTTTTAGACCTAAACGAGCTAGATCTGAACACATCGGTTTTACAAGTGTCTATGTGATACGCGTCAAAACTTTTTCTCTTATAACTGCGCGAAAAGCATGTATTCGTGCCTAATACAACGAAACAAGCTGTTTTAGACCTAAACGAGCTAGATCTGAACACATCGGTTTTACAAGTGTCTATGTGATACGCGTCAAAACTTTTTCTCTTATAACTGCTCGAAAACCTTGTATTCATGCGTAATACAACGAAAGAAGCTGTTCTAGACCAAAACGAGCTAGATCTGAACACATCGGTTTTACAAGTGTCCATGTGATACGCGTCAAAACTTCTGATAACTGCTCGAAAAGCTTGCATTCGTGCTTAATACAACGAAACAAGCTGGTTTAGTCCAAAACGAGCTAGATCTGAACACATCGGTTTTACAAGTGTCTATGTGATACGCGTCAAAACTTTTTCTCTTATAACTGCGCGAAAAGCATGTATTCGTGCTTAATACAACGAAACAAGCTGTTTTAGACCTAAACGAGCTAGATCTGAACACATCGGTTTTACAAGTGTCCATGTGATACGCGTCAAAGCTTTTTCTCTTATAACTGCACGAAAAGCATGTATTCGTGCTTAATACAACGAAACAAGCTGTTTTAGACCTAAACGAGCTAGATCTGAACACATCGGTTTTACAAGTGTCTATGTGATACGCGTCAAAACTTTTTCTCTTATAACTGCTCGAAAAGCTTGTATTCATGCGTAATACAACGAAAGAAGCTGTTTTAGACCAAAACGAGCTAGATCTGAACACATCGGTTTTACAAGTGTCTATGTGATACGCGTCAAAACTTTTTCTCTTATAACTGCGCGAAAAGCATGTATTCGTGCTTAATACAACGAAACAAGCTGTTGTAGACCTAAACGAGCTAGATCTGAACACATCCATGTGATACGCGTCAAAACTTTTTCTCTTATAACTGCGCGAAAAGCATGTATTCGTGCTTAATACAACGAAACAAGCTGTTTTAGACCTAAACGAGCTAGATCTGAACACATCGGTTTTACAAGTGTCTATGTGATACGCGTCAAAACTTTTTCTCTTATAACTGCGCGAAAAGCATGTATTCGTGCTTAATACAACGAAACAAGCTGTTGTAGACCTAAACGAGCTAGATCTGAACACATCCATGTGATACGCGTCAAAACTTTTTCTCTTATAACTGCGCGAAAAGCATGTATTCGTGCTTAATACAACGAAACAAGCTGTTTTAGACCTAAACGAGCTAGATCTGAACACATCGGTTTTACAAGTGTCTATGTGATACGCGTCAAAACTTTTTCTCTTATAACTGCGCGAAAAGCATGTATTCGTGCTTAATACAACGAAACAAGCTGTTTTAGACCTAAACGAGCTAGATCTGAACACATCGGTTTTATAAGTGTCTATGTGATACGCGTCAAAACTTTTTCTCTTATAACTGCGCGAAAAGCATGTATTCGTGCTTAATACAACGAAACAAGCTGTTTTAGACCTAAACGAGCTAGATCTGAACACATCGGTTTTACAAATGTCCATGTGATACGCGTCAAAACTTTTTCTCTTATAACTACTCGAAAAGCATGTATTCGTGCTTAGTACAACGAAACAAGCTGTTTTAGACCTAAACGAGCTAGATCTGAACACATCGGTTTTACAAATGTCCATGTGATACGCGTCAAAACTTTTTCTCTTATAACTGCGCGAAAAGCATGTATTCGTGCTTAATACAACGAAACAAGCTGTTTTAGACCTAAACGAGCTAGATCTGAACACATCGGTTTTACAAGTGTCTATGTGATACGCGTCAAAACTTTTTCTCTTATAACTGCGCGAAAAGCATGTATTCGTGCTTAATACAACGAAACAAGCTGTTTTAGACCTAAACGAGCTAGATCTGAACACATCGGTTTTACAAGTGTCTATGTGATACGCGTCAAAACTTTTTCTCTTATAACTGCTCGAAAACCTTGTATTCATGCGTAATACAACGAAAGAAGCTGTTCTAGACCAAAACGAGCTAGATCTGAACACATCGGTTTTACAAGTGTCCATGTGATACGCGTCAAAACTTCTGATAACTGCTCGAAAAGCTTGCATTCGTGCTTAATACAACGAAACAAGCTGTTTTAGACCAAAACGAGCTAGATCTGAACACATCGGTTTTACAAGTGTCTATGTGATACGCGTCAAAACTTTTTCTCTTATAACTGCGCGAAAAGCATGTATTCGTGCTTAATACAACGAAAGAAGCTGTTTTAGACCTAAACGAGCTAGATCTGAACACATCGGTTTTACAAGTGTCCATGTGATACGCGTCAAAACTTTTTCTCATAACTACTCGAAAAGCTTGTATTCGTGCGTATTACAACGAAACAAGCTGTTTTAGACCAAAACGAGCTAGATCTGAACACATCGGTTTTACAAGTGTATGTGATACGCGTGAAAACTTTTTCTCTTATAACTGCGCGAAAAGCATGTATTCGTGCTTAATACAACGAAACAAGCTGTTTTAGACCTAAACGAGCTAGATCTGAACACATCGGTTTTACAAATGTCCATGTGATACGCGTCAAAGCTTTTTCTCTTATAACTGCACGAAAAGCATGTATTCGTGCCTAATACAACGAAACAAGCTGTTTTAGACCTAAACGAGCTAGATCTGAACACATCGGTTTTACAAGTGTCTATGTGATACGCGTCAAAACTTTTTCTCTTATAACTGCTCGAAAAGCTTGTATTCATGCGTAATACAACGAAAGAAGCTGTTTTAGACCAAAACGAGCTAGATCTGAACACATCGGTTTTACAAGTGTCTATGTGATACGCGTCAAAACTTTTTCTCTTATAACTGCGCGAAAAGCATGTATTCGTGCTTAATACAACGAAACAAGCTGTTTTAGACCTAAACGAGCTAGATCTGAACACATCCATGTGATACGCGTCAAAACTTTTTCTCTTATAACTGCGCGAAAAGCATGTATTCGTGCTTAATACAACGAAACAAGCTGTTTTAGACCTAAACGAGCTAGATCTGAACACATCGGTTTTACAAGTGTCTATGTGATACGCGTCAAAACTTTTTCTCTTATAACTGCGCGAAAAGCATGTATTCGTGCTTAATACAACGAAACAAGCTGTTTTAGACCTAAACGAGCTAGATCTGAACACATCGGTTTTACAAGTGTCTATGTGATACGCGTCAAAACTTTTTCTCTTATAACTGCGCGAAAAGCATGTATTCGTGCTTAATACAACGAAACAAGCTGTTTTAGACCTAAACGAGCTAGATCTGAACACATCGGTTTTACAAATGTCCATGTGATACGCGTCAAAACTTTTTCTCTTATAACTGCGCGAAAAGCATGTATTCGTGCTTAGTACAACGAAACAAGCTGTTTTAGACCTAAACGAGCTAGATCTGAACACATCGGTTTTACAAGTGTCTATGTGATACGCGTCAAAACGTTTTCTCTTATAACTGCTCGAAAAGCTTGTATTCATGCGTAATACAACGAAAGAAGCTGTTTTAGACCAAAACGAGCTAGATCTGAACACATCGGTTTTACAAGTGTCTATGTGATACGCGTCAAAACTTTTTCTCTAACTGCGCGAAAAGCATGTATTCGTGCTTAATACAACGAAACAAGCTGTTTTAGACCTAAACGAGCTAGATCTGAACACATCAGTTTTACAAATGTCCATGTGATACGCGTCAAACCTTTTTCTCTTATAACTGCGCGAAAAGCATGTATTCGTGCTTAATACAACGAAAGAAGCTGTTTTAGACCTAAACGAGCTAGATCTGAACACATCGGTTTTACAAATGCCCATGTGATACGCGTCAAAAGGTTTTCTCTTATAACTGCGCGAAAAGCATGTATTCGTGCTTAATACAACGAAACAAGTTGTTTTAGGCCAAAACGAGCTAGATCTGAACACATCGGTTTTACAAGTGTCTATGTGATACGCGTCAAAACTTTTTCTCTTATAACTGCGCGAAAAGCATGTATTCGTGCTTAATACAACGAAACAAGCTGTTTTAGACCTAAACGAGCTAGATCTGAACACATCGGTTTTACAAATGTCCATGTGATACGCGTCAAAACTTTTTCTCTTATAACTGCTCGAAAAGCTTGTATTCATGCGTAATACAACGAAAGAAGCTGTTTTAGACCAAAACGAGCTAGATCTGAATACATCGGTTTTACAAGTGTCTATGTGATACGCGTCAAAACTTTTTCTCTTATAACTGCGCGAAAAGCATGTATTCGTGCTTAATACAACGAAACAAGCTGTTTTAGACCTAAACGAGCTAGATCTGAACACATCGGTTTTACAAGTGTCCATGTGATACGCGTCAAAACTTTTTCTCATAACTACTCGAAAAGCTTGTATTCGTGCGTATTACAACGAAACAAGCTGTTTTAGACCAAAACGAGCTGGATCTGAACACATCGGTTTTACAAGTGTATGTGATACGCGTCAAAACTTTTTCTCTTATAACTGCGCGAAAAGCATGTATTCGTGCTTAATACAACGAAACAAGCTGTTTTAGACCTAAACGAGCTAGATCTGAACACATCGGTTTTACAAATGTCCATGTGATACGCGTCAAAGCTTTTTCTCTTATAACTGCACGAAAAGCATGTATTCGTGCTTAATACAACGAAACAAGCTGTTTTAGACCTAAACGAGCTAGATCTGAACACATCGGTTTTACAAATGTCCATGTGATACGCGTCAAAGCTTTTTCTCTTATAACTGCACGAAAAGCATGTATTCGTGCTTAATACAACGAAACAAGCTGTTTTAGACCTAAACGAGCTAGATCTGAACACATCGGTTTTACAAGTGTCTATGTGATACGCGTCAAAGCTTTTTCTCTTATAACTGCACGAAAAGCATGTATTCGTGCTTAATACAACGAAACAAGCTGTTTTAGACCTAAACGAGCTAGATCTGAACACATCGGTTTTACAAATGTCCATGTGATACGCGTCAAAGCTTTTTCTCTTATAACTGCACGAAAAGCTTGTATTCATGCGTAATACAACGAAAGAAGCTGTTTTAGACCAAAACGAGCTAGATCTGAACACATCGGTTTTACAAGTGTCCATGTGATACGCGTCAAAACTTCTGATAACTGCTCGAAAAGCTTGCATTCGTGCTTAATACAACGAAACAAGCTGTTTTAGACCAAAACGAGCTAGATCTGAACACATCGGTTTTACAAGTGTCTATGTGATACGCGTCAAAACTTTTTCTCTTATAACTGCGCGAAAAGCATGTATTCGTCCTTAATACAACGAAACAAGCTGTTTTAGACCTAAACGAGCTAGATCTGAACACATCGGTTTTACAAGTGTCCATGTGATACGCGTCAAAACTTTTTCTCATAACTACTCGAAAAGCTTGTATTCGTGCGTATTACAACGAAACAAGCTGTTTTAGACCAAAACGAGCTAGATCTGAACACATCGGTTTTACAAGTGTATGTGATACGCGTCAAAACTTTTTCTCTTATAACTGCGCGAAAAGCATGTATTCGTGCTTAATACAACGAAACAAGCTGTTTTAGACCTAAACGAGCTAGATCTGAACACATCGGTTTTACAAATGTCCATGTGATACGCGTCAAAGCTTTTTCTCTTATAACTGCACGAAAAGCATGTATTCGTGCTTAATACAACGAAACAAGCTGTTTTAGACCTAAACGAGCTAGATCTGAACACATCGGTTTTACAAGTGTCTATGTGATACGCGTCAAAACTTTTTCTCTTATAACTGCTCGAAAAGCTTGTATTCATGCGTAATACAACGAAAGAAGCTGTTTTAGACCAAAACGAGCTAGATCTGAACACATCGGTTTTACAAGTGTCTATGTGATACGCGTCAAAACTTTTTCTCTTATAACTGCGCGAAAAGCATGTATTCGTGCTTAATACAACGAAACAAGCTGTTGTAGACCTAAACGAGCTAGATCTGAACACATCCATGTGATACGCGTCAAAACTTTTTCTCTTATAACTGCGCGAAAAGCATGTATTCGTGCTTAATACAACGAAACAAGCTGTTTTAGACCTAAACGAGCTAGATCTGAACACATCGGTTTTACAAGTGTCTATGTGATACGCGTCAAAACTTTTTCTCTTATAACTGCGCGAAAAGCATGTATTCGTGCTTAATACAACGAAACAAGCTGTTTTAGACCTAAACGAGCTAGATCTGAACACATCGGTTTTACAAATGTCCATGTGATACGCGTCAAAACTTTTTCTCTTATAACTGCGCGAAAAGCATGTATTCGTGCTTAGTACAACGAAACAAGCTGTTTTAGACCTAAACGAGCTAGATCTGAACACATCGGTTTTACAAGTGTCTATGTGATACGCGTCAACACGTTTTCTCTTATAACTGCTCGAAAAGCTTGTATTCATGCGTAATACAACGAAAGAAGCTGTTTTAGACCAAAACGAGCTAGATCTGAACACATCGGTTTTACAAGTGTCTATGTGATACGCGTCAAAACTTTTTCTCTTATAACTGCGCGAAAAGCATGTATTCGTGCTTAATACAACGAAACAAGCTGTTTTAGACCTAAACGAGCTAGATCTGAACACATCAGTTTTACAAATGTCCATGGATACGCGTCAAACCTTTTTCTCTTATAACTGCGCGAAAAGCATGTATTCGTGCTTAATACAACGAAAGAAGCTGTTTTAGACCTAAACGAGCTAGATCTGAACACATCGGTTTTACAAATGTCCATGTGATACGCGTCAAAACTTTTTCTCTTATAACTGCTCGAAAGGCTTGTATTCATGCGTAATACAACGAAAGAAGCTGTTTTAGACCAAAACGAGCTAGATCTGAATACATCGGTTTTACAAGTGTCTATGTGATACGCGTCAAAACTTTTTCTCTTATAACTGCGCGAAAAGCATGTATTCGTGCTTAATACAACGAAACAAGCTGTTTTAGACCTAAACGAGCTAGATCTGAACACATCGGTTTTACAAGTGTCTATGTGATACGCGTCAAAACTTTTTCTCTTATAACTGCGCGAAAAGCATGTATTCGTGCTTAATACAACGAAACAAGCTGTTTTAGACCTAAACGAGCTAGATCTGAACACATCGGTTTTACAAGTGTCTATGTGATACGCGTCAAAACTTTTTCTCTTATAACTGCTCGAAAACCTTGTATTCATGCGTAATACAACGAAAGAAGCTGTTCTAGACCAAAACGAGCTAGATCTGAACACATCGGTTTTACAAGTGTCCATGTGATACGCGTCAAAACTTCTGATAACTGCTCGAAAAGCTTGCATTCGTGCTTAATACAACGAAACAAGCTGTTTTAGACCAAAACGAGCTAGATCTGAACACATCGGTTTTACAAGTGTCTATGTGATACGCGTCAAAACTTTTTCTCTTATAACTGCGCGAAAAGCATGTATTCGTGCTTAATACAACGAAACAAGCTGTTTTAGACCTAAACGAGCTAGATCTGAACACATCGGTTTTACAAGTGTCTATGTGATACGCGTCAAAACTTTTTCTCTTATAGCTGCGCGAAAAGCATGTATTCGTGCTTAATACAACGAAACAAGCTGTTTTAGACCTAAACGAGCTAGATCTGAACACATCGGTTTTACAAGTGTTTATGTGATACGCGTCAAAACTTTTTCTCTTATAACTGCGCGAAAAGCATGTATTCGTGCTTAATACAACGAAACAAGCTGTTTTAGACCTAAACGAGCTAGATCTGAACACATCGGTTTTACAAATGTCCATGTGATACGCGTCAAAACTTTTTCTCCTATAACTGCGCGAAAAGCATGTATTCGTGCTTAGTACAACGAAACAAGCTGTTTTAGACCTAAACGAGCTAGATCTGAACACATCGGTTTTACAAGTGTCTATGTGATACGCGTCAAAACGTTTTCTCTTATAACTGCTCGAAAAGCTTGTATTCATGCGTAATACAACGAAAGAAGCTGTTTTAGACCAAAACGAGCTAGATCTGAACACATCGGTTTTAAAAGTGTCTATGTGATACGCGTCAAAACGTTTTCTCTTATAACTGCGCGAAAAGCATGTATTCGTGCTTAATACAACGAAACAAGCTGTTTTAGACCTAAACGAGCTAGATCTGAACACATCGGTTTTACAAGTGTCTATGTGATACGCGTCAAAACTTTTTCTCTTATAACTGCGCGAAAAGCTTGTATTCGTGCTTAATACAACGAAAGAAGCTGTTTTAGACCTAAACGAGCTAGATCTGAACACATCGGTTTTACAAATGTCCATGTGATACGCGTCAAAACTTTTTCTCTTATAACTGCGCGAAAAGCATGTATTCGTGCTTAGTACAACGAAACAAGCTGTTTTAGACCTAAACGAGCTAGATCTGAACACATCGGTTTTACAAGTGTCTGTGATACGCGTCAAAACGTTTTCTCTTATAACTGCTCGAAAAGCTTGTATTCATGCGTAATACAACAAAAGAAGCTGTTTTAGACCAAAACGAGCTAGATCTGAACACATCGGTTTTACAAGTGTCTATGTGATACGCGTCAAAACTTTTTCTCTTATAACTGCGCGAAAAGCATGTATTCGTGCTTAATACAACGAAACAAGCTGTTTTAGACCTAAACGAGCTAGATCTGAACACATCGGTTTTACAAATGTCCATGTGATACGCGTCAAAACTTTTTCTCTTATAACTGCGCGAAAAGCATGTATTCGTGCTTAATACAACGAAAGAAGCTGTTTTAGACCTAAACGAGCTAGATCTGAACACATCGGTTTTACAAATGTCCATGTGATACGCGTCAAAACGTTTTCTCTTATAACTGCGCGAAAAGCATGTATTCGTGCTTAATACAACGAAACAAGTTGTTTTAGGCCAAAACGAGCTAGATCTGAACACATCGGTTTTACAAGTGTCTATGTGATACGCGTCAAAACTTTTTCTCTTATAACTGCGCGAAAAGCATGTATTCGTGCTTAATACAACGAAACAAGCTGTTTTAGACCTAAACGAGCTAGATCTGAACACATCGGTTTTACAAATGTCCATGTGATACGCGTCAAAACTTTTTCTCTTATAACTGCTCGAAAAGCTTGTATTCATGCGTAATACAACGAAAGAAGCTGTTTTAGACCAAAACGAGCTAGATCTGAATACATCGGTTTTACAAGTGTCTATGTGATACGCGTCAAAACTTTTTCTCTTATAACTGCGCGAAAAGCATGTATTCGTGCTTAATACAACGAAACAAGCTGTTTTAGACCTAAACGAGCTAGATCTGAACACATCGGTTTTACAAGTGTCCATGTGATACGCGTCAAAACTTTTTCTCATAACTACTCGAAAAGCTTGTATTCGTGCGTATTACAACGAAACAAGCTGTTTTAGACCAAAACGAGCTGGATCTGAACACATCGGTTTTACAAGTGTATGTGATACGCGTCAAAACTTTTTCTCTTATAACTGCGCGAAAAGCATGTATTCGTGCTTAATACAACGAAACAAGCTGTTTTAGACCTAAACGAGCTAGATCTGAACACATCGGTTTTACAAATGTCCATGTGATACGCGTCAAAGCTTTTTCTCTTATAACTGCACGAAAAGCATGTATTCGTGCTTAATACAACGAAACAAGCTGTTTTAGACCTAAACGAGCTAGATCTGAACACATCGGTTTTACAAGTGTCTATGTGATACGCGTCAAAACTTTTTCTCTTATAACTGCTCGAAAAGCTTGTATTCATGCGTAATACAACGAAAGAAGCTGTTTTAGACCAAAACGAGCTAGATCTGAACACATCGGTTTTACAAGTGTCTATGTGATACGCGTCAAAACTTTTTCTCTTATAACTGCGCGAAAAGCATGTTTTCGTGCTTAATACAACGAAACAAGCTGTTTTAGACCTAAACGAGCTAGATCTGAACACATCCATGCAATACGCGTCAAAACTTTTTCTCTTATAACTGCGCGAAAAGCATGTATTCGTGCTTAATACAACGAAACAAGCTGTTTTAGACCTAAACGAGCTAGATCTGAACACATCGGTTTTACAAGTGTCTATGTGATACGCGTCAAAACTTTTTCTCTTATAACTGCGCGAAAAGCATGTATTCGTGCTTAATACAACGAAACAAGCTGTTTTAGACCTAAACGAGCTAGATCTGAACACATCGGTTTTATAAGTGTCTATGTGATACGCGTCAAAACTTTTTCTCTTATAACTGCGCGAAAAGCATGTATTCGTGCTTAATACAACGAAACAAGCTGTTTTAGACCTAAACGAGCTAGATCTGAACACATCGGTTTTACAAGTGTCCATGTGATACGCGTCAAAACTTTTTCTCATAACTACTCGAAAAGCTTGTATTCGTGCGTATTACAACGAAACAAGCTGTTTTAGACCAAAACGAGCTGGATCTGAACACATCGGTTTTACAAGTGTATGTGATACGCGTCAAAACTTTTTCTCTTATAACTGCGCGAAAAGCATGTATTCGTGCTTAATACAACGAAACAAGCTGTTTTAGACCTAAACGAGCTAGATCTGAACACATCGGTTTTACAAATGTCCATGTGATACGCGTCAAAGCTTTTTCTCTTATAACTGCACGAAAAGCATGTATTCGTGCTTAATACAACGAAACAAGCTGTTTTAGACCTAAACGAGCTAGATCTGAACACATCGGTTTTACAAGTGTCTATGTGATACGCGTCAAAACTTTTTCTCTTATAACTGCTCGAAAAGCTTGTATTCATGCGTAATACAACGTAAGAAGCTGTTTTAGACCAAAACGAGCTAGATCTGAACACATCGGTTTTACAAGTGTCTATGTGATACGCGTCAAAACTTTTTCTCTTATAACTGCGCGAAAAGCATGTTTTCGTGCTTAATACAACGAAACAAGCTGTTAGACCTAAACGAGCTAGATCTGAACACATCCATGCGATACGCGTCAAAACTTTTTCTCTTATAACTGCGCGAAAAGCATGTATTCGTGCTTAATACAACGAAACAAGCTGTTTTAGACCTAAACGAGCTAGATCTGAACACATCGGTTTTACAAGTGTCTATGTGATACGCGTCAAAACTTTTTCTCTTATAACTGCGCGAAAAGCATGTATTCGTGCTTAATACAACGAAACAAGCTGTTTTAGACCTAAACGAGCTAGATCTGAACACATCGGTTTTATAAGTGTCTATGTGATACGCGTCAAAACTTTTTCTCTTATAACTGCGCGAAAAGCATGTATTCGTGCTTAATACAACGAAACAAGCTGTTTTAGACCTAAACGAGCTAGATCTGAACACATCGGTTTTACAAATGTCCATGTGATACGCGTCAAAACTTTTTCTCTTATAACTGCTCGAAAAGCATGTATTCGTGCTTAGTACAACGAAACAAGCTGTTTTAGACCTAAACGAGCTAGATCTGAACACATCGGTTTTACAAATGTCCATGTGATACGCGTCAAAACTTTTTCTCTTATAACTGCGCGAAAAGCATGTATTCGTGCTTAATACAACGAAACAAGCTGTTTTAGACCTAAACGAGCTAGATCTGAACACATCGGTTTTACAAGTGTCTATGTGATACGCGTCAAAACTTTTTCTCTTATAACTGCGCGAAAAGCATGTATTCGTGCTTAATACAACGAAACAAGCTGTTTTAGACCTAAACGAGCTAGATCTGAACACATCGGTTTTACAAGTGTCTATGTGATACGCGTCAAAACTTTTTCTCTTATAACTGCTCGAAAACCTTGTATTCATGCGTAATACAACGAAAGAAGCTGTTCTAGACCAAAACGAGCTAGATCTGAACACATCGGTTTTACAAGTGTCCATGTGATACGCGTCAAAACTTCTGATAACTGCTCGAAAAGCTTGCATTCGTGCTTAATACAACGAAACAAGCTGTTTTAGACCAAAACGAGCTAGATCTGAACACATCGGTTTTACAAGTGTCTATGTGATACGCGTCAAAACTTTTTCTCTTATAACTGCGCGAAAAGCATGTATTCGTGCTTAATACAACGAAACAAGCTGTTTTAGACCTAAACGAGCTAGATCTGAACACATCGGTTTTACAAGTGTCCATGTGATACGCGTCAAAACTTTTTCTCATAACTACTCGAAAAGCTTGTATTCGTGCGTATTACAACGAAACAAGCTGTTTTAGACCAAAACGAGCTAGATCTGAACACATCGGTTTTACAAGTGTATGTGATACGCGTGAAAACTTTTTCTCTTATAACTGCGCGAAAAGCATGTATTCGTGCTTAATACAACGAAACAAGCTGTTTTAGACCTAAACGAGCTAGATCTGAACACATCGGTTTTACAAATGTCTATGTGATACGCGTCAAAGCTTTTTCTCTTATAACTGCACGAAAAGCATGTATTCGTGCCTAATACAACGAAACAAGCTGTTTTAGACCTAAACGAGCTAGATCTGAACACATCGGTTTTACAAGTGTCTATGTGATACGCGTCAAAACTTTTTCTCTTATAACTGCTCGAAAAGCTTGTATTCATGCGTAATACAACGAAAGAAGCTGTTTTAGACCAAAACGAGCTAGATCTGAACACATCGGTTTTACAAGTGTCTATGTGATACGCGTCAAAACTTTTTCTCTTATAACTGCGCGAAAAGCATGTATTCGTGCTTAATACAACGAAACAAGCTGTTTTAGACCTAAACGAGCTAGATCTGAACACATCCATGTGATACGCGTCAAAACTTTTTCTCTTATAACTGCGCGAAAAGCATGTATTCGTGCTTAATACAACGAAACAAGCTGTTTTAGACCTAAACGAGCTAGATCTGAACACATCGGTTTTACAAGTGTCTATGTGATACGCGTCAAAACTTTTTCTCTTATAACTGCGCGAAAAGCATGTATTCGTGCTTAATACAACGAAACAAGCTGTTTTAGACCTAAACGAGCTAGATCTGAACACATCGGTTTTACAAGTGTCTATGTGATACGCGTCAAAACTTTTTCTCTTATAACTGCGCGAAAAGCATGTATTCGTGCTTAATACAACGAAACAAGCTGTTTTAGACCTAAACGAGCTAGATCTGAACACATCGGTTTTACAAATGTCCATGTGATACGCGTCAAAACTTTTTCTCTTATAACTGCGCGAAAAGCATGTATTCGTGCTTAGTACAACGAAACAAGCTGTTTTAGACCTAAACGAGCTAGATCTGAACACATCGGTTTTACAAGTGTCTATGTGATACGCGTCAAAACGTTTTCTCTTATAACTGCTCGAAAAGCTTGTATTCATGCGTAATACAACGAAAGAAGCTGTTTTAGACCAAAACGAGCTAGATCTGAACACATCGGTTTTACAAGTGTCTATGTGATACGCGTCAAAACTTTTTCTCTTATAACTGCGCGAAAAGCATGTATTCGTGCTTAATACAACGAAACAAGCTGTTTTAGACCTAAACGAGCTAGATCTGAACACATCGGCTTTACAAATGTCCATGTGATACGCGTCAAACCTTTTTCTCTTATAACTGCGCGAAAAGCATGTATTCGTGCTTAATACAACGAAAGAAGCTGTTTTAGACCTAAACGAGCTAGATCTGAACACATCGGTTTTACAAATGCCCATGTGATACGCGTCAAAACGTTTTCTCTTATAACTGCGCGAAAAGCATGTATTCGTGCTTAATACAACGAAACAAGTTGTTTTAGGCCAAAACGAGCTAGATCTGAACACATCGGTTTTACAAGTGTCTATGTGATACGCGTCAAAACTTTTTCTCTTATAACTGCGCGAAAAGCATGTATTCGTGCTTAATACAACGAAACAAGCTGTTTTAGACCTAAACGAGCTAGATCTGAACACATCGGTTTTACAAATGTCCATGTGATACGCGTCAAAACTTTTTCTCTTATAACTGCTCGAAAAGCTTGTATTCATGCGTAATACAACGAAAGAAGCTGTTTTAGACCAAAACGAGCTAGATCTGAATACATCGGTTTTACAAGTGTCTATGTGATACGCGTCAAAACTTTTTCTCTTATAACTGCGCGAAAAGCATGTATTCGTGCTTAATACAACGAAACAAGCTGTTTTAGACCTAAACGAGCTAGATCTGAACACATCGGTTTTACAAGTGTCCATGTGATACGCGTCAAAACTTTTTCTCATAACTACTCGAAAAGCTTGTATTCGTGCGTATTACAACGAAACAAGCTGTTTTAGACCAAAACGAGCTGGATCTGAACACATCGGTTTTACAAGTGTATGTGATACGCGTCAAAACTTTTTCTCTTATAACTGCGCGAAAAGCATGTATTCGTGCTTAATACAACAAAACAAGCTGTTTTAGACCTAAACGAGCTAGATCTGAACACATCGGTTTTACAAATGTCCATGTGATACGCGTCAAAGCTTTTTCTCTTATAACTGCACGAAAAGCATGTATTCGTGCTTAATACAACGAAACAAGCTGTTTTAGACCTAAACAAGCTAGATCTGAACACATCGGATTTACAAGTGTCTATGTGATACGCGTCAAAACTTTTTCTCTTATAACTGCTCGAAAAGCTTGTATTCATGCGTAATACAACGAAAGAAGCTGTTTTAGACCTAAACGAGCTAGATCTGAACACATCGGTTTTACAAATGTCCATGTGATACGCGTCAAAACTTTTTCTCTTATAACTGCGCGAAAAGCATGTATTCGTGCTTAATACAACGAAACAAGCTGTTTTAGACCTAAACGAGCTAGATCTGAACACATCGGTTTTACAAGTGTCTATGTGATACGCGTCAAAACTTTTTCTCTTATAACTGCGCGAAAAGCATGTATTCGTGCTTAATACAACGAAACAAGCTGTTTTAGACCTAAACGAGCTTGATCTGAACACATCGGTTTTACAAGTGTCTATGTGATAGGCGTCAAAACTTGTTCTCTTATAACTGCTCGAAAACCTTGTATTCATGCGTAATACAACGAAAGAAGCTGTTCTAGACCAAAACGAGCTAGATCTGAACACATCGGTTTTACAAGTGTCCATGTGATACGCGTCAAAACTTCTGATAACTGCTCGAAAAGCTTGCATTCGTGCTTAATACAACGAAACAAGTTGTTTTAGACCAAAACGAGCTAGATCTGAACACATCGGTTTTACAAGTGTCTATGTGATACGCGTCAAAACTTTTTCTCTTATAACTGCGCGAAAAGCATGTATTCGTGCTTAATACAACGAAACAAGCTGTTTTAGACCTAAACGAGCTAGATCTGAACACATCGGTTTTACAAGTGTCCATGTGATACGCGTCAAAACTTTTTCTCATAACTACTCGAAAAGCTTATATTCGTGCGTATTACAACGAAACAAGCTGTTTTAGACCAAAACGAGCTAGATCTGAACACATCGGTTTTACAAGTGTATGTGATACGCGTCAAAACTTTTTCTCTTATAACTGCGCGAAAAGCATGTATTCGTGCTTAATACAACGAAACAAGCTGTTTTAGACCTAAACGAGCTAGATCTGAACACATCGGTTTTACAAATGTCCATGTGATACGCGTCAAAGCTTTTTCTCTTATAACTGCACGAAAAGCATGTATTCGTGCTTAATACAACGAAACAAGCTGTTTTAGACCTAAACGAGCTAGATCTGAACACATCGGTTTTACAAGTGTCTATGTGATACGCGTCAAAACTTTTTCTCTTATAACTGCTCGAAAAGCTTGTATTCATGCGTAATACAACGAAAGAAGCTGTTTTAGACCAAAACGAGCTAGATCTGAACACATCGGTTTTACAAGTGTCTATGTGATACGCGTCAAAACTTTTTCTCTTATAACTGCGCGAAAAGCATGTATTCGTGCTTAATACAACGAAACAAGCTGTTTTAGACCTAAACGAGCTAGATCTGAACACATCCATGTGATACGCGTCAAAACTTTTTCTCTTATAACTGCGCGAAAAGCATGTATTCGTGCTTAATACAACGAAACAAGCTGTTTTAGACCTAAACGAGCTAGATCTGAACACATCGGTTTTACAAGTGTCTATGTGATACGCGTCAAAACTTTTTCTCTTATAACTGCGCGAAAAGCATGTATTCGTGCTTAATACAACGAAACAAGCTGTTTTAGACCTAAACGAGCTAGATCTGAACACATCGGTTTTACAAGTGTCTATGTGATACGCGTCAAAACTTTTTCTCTTATAACTGCGCGAAAAGCATGTATTCGTGCTTAATACAACGAAACAAGCTGTTTTCGACCTAAACGAGCTAGATCTGAACACATCGGTTTTAAAAATGTCCATGTGATACGCGTCAAAACTTTTTCTCTTATAACTGCGCGAAAAGCATGTATTCTTGCTTAGTACAACAAAACAAGCTGTTTTAGACCTAAACGAGCTAGATCTGAACACATCGGTTTTACAAGTGTCTATGTGATACGCGTCAAAACGTTTTCTCTTATAACTGCTCGAAAAGCTTGTATTCATGCGTAATACAACGAAAGAAGTTGTTTTAGACCAAAACGAGCTAGATCTGAACACATCGGTTTTACAAGTGTCTATGTGATACGCGTCAAAACTTTTTCTCTTATAACTGCGCGAAAAGCATGTATTCGTGCTTAATACAACGAAACAAGCTGTTTTAGACCTAAACGAGCTAGATCTGAACACATCAGTTTTACAAATGTCCATGTGATACGCGTCAAACCTTTTTCTCTTATAACTGCGCGAAAAGCATGTATTCGTGCTTAATACAACGAAAGAAGCTGTTTTAGACCTAAACGAGCTAGATCTGAACACATCGGTTTTACAAATGTCCATGTGATACGCGTCAAAACGTTTTCTCTTATAACTGCGCGAAATGCATGTATTCGTGCTTAATACAACGAAACAAGTTGTTTTAGGCCAAAACGAGCTAGATCTGAACACATCGGTTTTACAAGTGTCTATGTGATACGCGTCAAAACTTTTTATCTTATAACTGCGCGAAAAGCATGTATTCGTGCTTAATACAACGAAACAAGCTGTTTTAGACCTAAACGAGCTAGATCTGAACACATCGGTTTTACAAATGTCCATGTGATACGCGTCAAAACTTTTTCTCTTATAACTGCTCGAAAGGCTTGTATTCATGCGTAATACAACGAAAGAAGCTGTTTTAGACCAAAACGAGCTAGATCTGAATACATCGGTTTTACAAGTGTCTATGTGATACGCGTCAAAACTTTTTCTCTTATAACTGCGCGAAAAGCATGTATTCGTGCTTAATACAACGAAACAAGCTGTTTTAGACCTAAACGAGCTAGATCTGAACACATCGGTTTTACAAGTGTCTATGTGATACGCGTCAAAACGTTTTCTCTTATAACTGCGCGAAAAGCATGTATTCGTGCTTAATACAACGAAACAAGCTGTTTTAGACCTAAACGAGCTAGATCTGAACACATCGGTTTTACAAGTGTCTATGTGATACGCGTCAAAACTTTTTCTCTTATAACTGCTCGAAAACCTTGTATTCATGCGTAATACAACGAAAGAAGCTGTTCTAGACCAAAACGAGCTAGATCTGAACACATCGGTTTTACAAGTGTCCATGTGATACGCGTCAAAACTTCTGATAACTGCTCGAAAAGCTTGCATTCGTGCTTAATACAACGAAACAAGCTGTTTTAGACCAAAACGAGCTAGATCTGAACACATCGGTTTTACAAGTGTCTATGTGATACGCGTCAAAACTTTTTCTCTTATAACTGCGCGAAAAGCATGTATTCGTGCTTAATACAACGAAACAAGCTGTTTTAGACCTAAACGAGCTAGATCTGAACACATCGGTTTTACAAATGTCCATGTGATACGCGTCAAAGCTTTTTCTCTTATAACTGCACCGAAAAGCATGTATTCGTGCCTAATACAACGAAACAAGCTGTTTTAGACCTAAACGAGCTAGATCTGAACACATCGGTTTTACAAGTGTCTATGTGATACGCGTCAAAACTTTTTCTCTTATAACTGCTCGAAAAGCTTGTATTCATGCGTAATACAACGAAAGAAGTTGTTTTAGACCAAAACGAGCTAGATCTGAACACATCGGTTTTACAAGTGTCTATGTGATACGCGTCAAAACTTTTTCTCTTATAACTGCGCGAAAAGCATGTATTCGTGCTTAATACAACGAAACAAGCTGTTTTAGACCTAAACGAGCTAGATCTGAACACATCCATGTGATACGCGTCAAAACTTTTTCTCTTATAACTGCGCGAAAAGCATGTATTCGTGCTTAATACAACGAAACAAGCTGTTTTAGACCTAAACGAGCTAGATCTGAACACATCGGTTTTACAAGTGTCTATGTGATACGCGTCAAAACTTTTTCTCTTATAACTGCGCGAAAAGCATGTATTCGTGCTTAATACAACGAAACAAGCTGTTTTAGACCTAAACGAGCTAGATCTGAACACATCGGTTTTACAAGTGTCTATGTGATACGCGTCAAAACTTTTTCTCTTATAACTGCGCGAAAAGCATGTATTCGTGCTTAATACAACGAAACAAGCTGTTTTAGACCTAAACGAGCTAGATCTGAACACATCGGTTTTACAAATGTCCATGTGATACGCGTCAAAACTTTTTCTCTTATAACTGCGCGAAAAGCATGTATTCGTGCTTAGTACAACGAAACAAGCTGTTTTAGACCTAAACGAGCTAGATCTGAACACATCGGTTTTACAAGTGTCTATGTGATACGTGTCAAAACGTTTTCTCTTATAACTGCTCGAAAAGCTTGTATTCATGCGTAATACAACGAAAGAAGCTGTTTTAGACCAAAACGAGCTAGATCTGAACACATCGGTTTTACAAGTGTCTATGTGATACGCGTCAAAACTTTTTCTCTTATAACTGCGCGAAAAGCATGTATTCGTGCTTAATACAACGAAACAAGCTGTTTTAGACCTAAACGAGCTAGATCTGAACACATCGGCTTTACAAATGTCCATGTGATACGCGTCAAACCTTTTTCTCTTATAACTGCGCGAAAAGCATGTATTCGTGCTTAATACAACGAAAGAAGCTGTTTTAGACCTAAACGAGCTAGATCTGAACACATCGGTTTTACAAATGCCCATGTGATACGCGTCAAAAACGTTTTCTCTTATAACTGCGCGAAAAGCATGTATTCGTGCTTAATACAACGAAACAAGTTGTTTTAGGCCAAAACGAGCTAGATCTGAACACATCGGTTTTACAAGTGTCTATGTGATACGCGTCAAAACTTTTTCTCTTATAACTGCGCGAAAAGCATGTATTCGTGCTTAATACAACGAAACAAGCTGTTTTAGACCTAAACGAGCTAGATCTGAACACATCGGTTTTACAAATGTCCATGTGATACGCGTCAAAACTTTTTCTCTTATAACTGCTCGAAAAGCTTGTATTCATGCGTAATACAACGAAAGAAGCTGTTTTAGACCAAAACGAGCTAGATCTGAATACATCGGTTTTACAAGTGTCTATGTGATACGCGTCAAAACTTTTTCTCTTATAACTGCGCGAAAAGCATGTATTCGTGCTTAATACAACGAAACAAGCTGTTTTAGACCTAAACGAGCTAGATCTGAACACATCGGTTTTACAAGTGTCCATGTGATACGCGTCAAAACTTTTTCTCATAACTACTCGAAAAGCTTGTATTCGTGCGTATTACAACGAAACAAGCTGTTTTAGACCAAAACGAGTTGGATCTGAACACATCGGTTTTACAAGTGTATGTGATACGCGTCAAAACTTTTTCTCTTATAACTGCGCGAAAAGCATGTATTCGTGCTTAATACAACAAAACAAGCTGTTTTAGACCTAAACGAGCTAGATCTGAACACATCGGTTTTACAAATGTCCATGTGATACGCGTCAAAGCTTTTTCTCTTATAACTGCACGAAAAGCATGTATTCGTGCTTAATACAACGAAACAAGCTGTTTTAGACCTAAACAAGCTAGATCTGAACACATCGGTTTTACAAGTGTCTATGTGATACGCGTCAAAACTTTTTCTCTTATAACTGCTCGAAAAGCTTGTATTCATGCGTAATACAACGAAAGAAGCTGTTTTAGACCTAAACGAGCTAGATCTGAACACATCGGTTTTACAAATGTCCATGTGATACGCGTCAAAACTTTTTCTCTTATAACTGCGCGAAAAGCATGTATTCGTGCTTAATACAACGAAACAAGCTGTTTTAGACCTAAACGAGCTAGATCTGAACACATCGGTTTTACAAGTGTCTATGTGATACGCGTCAAAACTTTTTCTCTTATAACTGCGCGAAAAGCATGTATTCGTGCTTAATACAACGAAACAAGCTGTTTTAGACCTAAACGAGCTTGATCTGAACACATCGGTTTTACAAGTGTCTATGTGATAGGCGTCAAAAACTTGTTCTCTTATAACTGCTCGAAAACCTTGTATTCATGCGTAATACAACGAAAGAAGCTGTTCTAGACCAAACGAGCTAGATCTGAACACATCGGTTTTACAAGTGTCCATGTGATACGCGTCAAAACTTCTGATAACTGCTCGAAAAGCTTGCATTCGTGCTTAATACAACGAAACAAGCTGTTTTAGACCAAAACGAGCTAGATCTGAACACTTCGGTTTTACAAGTGTCTATGTGATACGCGTCAAAACTTTTTCTCTTATAACTGCGCGAAAAGCATGTATTCGTGCTTAATACAACGAAACAAGCTGTTTTAGACCTAAACGAGCTAGATCTGAACACATCGGTTTTACAAGTGTCCATGTGATACGCGTCAAAACTTTTCTCATAACTACTCGAAAAGCTTGTATTCGTGCGTATTACAACGAAACAAGCTGTTTTAGACCAAAACGAGCTAGATCTGAACACATCGGTTTTACAAGTGTATGTGATACGCGTCAAAACTTTTTCTCTTATAACTGCGCGAAAAGCATGTATTCGTGCTTAATACAACGAAACAAGCTGTTTTAGACCTAAACGAGCTAGATCTGAACACATCGGTTTTACAAATGTCCATGTGATACGCGTCAAAGCTTTTTCTCTTTTAACTGCACGAAAAGCATGTATTCGTGCTTAATACAACGAAACAAGCTGTTTTAGACCTAAACGAGCTAGATCTGAACACATCGGTTTTACAAGTGTCTATGTGATACGCGTCAAAACTTTTTCTCTTATAACTGCTCGAAAAGCTTGTATTCATGCGTAATACAACGAAAGAAGCTGTTTTAGACCAAAACGAGCTAGATCTGAACACATCGGTTTTACAAGTGTCTATGTGATACGCGTCAAAACTTTTTCTCTTATAACTGCGCGAAAAGCATGTATTCGTGCTTAATACAACGAAACAAGCTGTTTTAGACCTAAACGAGCTAGATCTGAACACATCCATGTGATACGCGTCAAAACTTTTTCTCTTATAACTGCGCGAAAAGCATGTATTCGTGCTTAATACAACGAAACAAGCTGTTTTAGACCTAAACGAGCTAGATCTGAACACATCGGTTTTACAAGTGTCTATGTGATACGCGTCAAAACTTTTTCTCTTATAACTGCGCGAAAAGCATGTATTCGTGCTTAATACAACGAAACAAGCTGTTTTAGACCTAAACGAGCTAGATCTGAACACATCGGTTTTACAAGTGTCTATGTGATACGCGTCAAAACTTTTTCTCTTATAACTGCGCGAAAAGCATGTATTCGTGCTTAGTACAACGAAACAAGCTGTTTTAGACCTAAACGAGCTAGATCTGAACACATCGGTTTTACAAGTGTCTATGTGATACGCGTCAAAACGTTTTCTCTTATAACTGCTCGAAAAGCTTGTATTCATGCGTAATACAACGAAAGAAGCTGTTTTAGACCAAAACGAGCTAGATCTGAACACATCGGTTTTACAAGTGTCTATGTGATACGCGTCAAAACTTTTTCTCTTATAACTGCGCGAAAAGCATGTATTCGTGCTTAATACAACGAAACAAGCTGTTTTAGACCTAAACGAGCTAGATCTGAACACATCAGTTTTACAAATGTCCATGTGATACGCGTCAAACCTTTTTCTCTTATAACTGCGCGAAAAGCATGTATTCGTGCTTAATACAACGAAAGAAGCTGTTTTAGACCTAAACGAGCTTAGATCTGAACACATCGGTTTTACAAATGTCCATGTGATACGCGTCAAAACGTTTTCTCTTATAACTGCGCGAAATGCATGTATTCGTGCTTAATACAACGAAACAAGTTGTTTTAGGCCAAAACGAGCTAGATCTGAACACATCGGTTTTACAAGTGTCTATGTGATACGCGTCAAAACTTTTTCTCTTATAACTGCGCGAAAAGCATGTATTCGTGCTTAATACAACGAAACAAGCTGTTTTAGACCTAAACGAGCTAGATCTGAACACATCAGTTTTACAAATGTCCATGTGATACGCGGTCAAACCTTTTTCTCTTATAACTGCGCGAAAGCATGTATTCGTGCTTAATACAACGAAAGAAGCTGTTTTAGACCTAAACGAGCTAGATCTGAACACATCGGTTTTACAAATGTCCATGTGATACGCGTCAAAACGTTTTCTCTTATAACTGCGCGAAATGCATGTATTCGTGCTTAATACAACGAAACAAGTTGTTTTAGGCCAAAACGAGCTAGATCTGAACACATCGGTTTTACAAGTGTCTATGTGATACGCGTCAAAACTTTTTATCTTATAACTGCGCGAAAAGCATGTATTCGTGCTTAATACAACGAAACAAGCTGTTTTAGACCTAAACGAGCTAGATCTGAACACATCGGTTTTACAAATGTCCATGTGATACGCGTCAAAACTTTTTCTCTTATAACTGCTCGAAAGGCTTGTATTCATGCGTAATACAACGAAAGAAGCTGTTTTAGACCAAAACGAGCTAGATCTGAATACATCGGTTTTACAAGTGTCTATGTGATACGCGTCAAAACTTTTTCTCTTATAACTGCGCGAAAAGCATGTATTCGTGCTTAATACAACGAAACAAGCTGTTTTAGACCTAAACGAGCTAGATCTGAACACATCGGTTTTACAAATGTCCATGTGATACGCGTCAAAACTTTTTCTCTTATAACTGCTCGAAAGGCTTGTATTCATGCGTAATACAACGAAAGAAGCTGTTCTAGACCAAAACGAGCTAGATCTGAACACATCGGTTTTACAAGTGTCCATGTGATACGCGTCAAAACTTCTGATAACTGCTCGAAAAGCTTGTATTCGTGCTTAATACAACGAAACAAGCTGTTTTAGACCAAAACGAGCTAGATCTGAACACATCGGTTTTACAAGTGTCTATGTGATACGCGTCAAAACTTTTTCTCTTATAACTGCGCGAAAAGCATGTATTCGTGCTTAATACAACGAAACAAGCTGTTTTAGACCTAAACGAGCTAGATCTGAACACATCGGTTTTACAAGTGTCTATGTGATACGCGTCAAAACTTTTTCTCTTATAACTGCGCGAAAAGCATGTATTCGTGCTTAATACAACGAAACAAGCTGTTTTAGACCTAAACGAGCTAGATCTGAACACATCGGTTTTACAAGTGTCTATGTGATACGCGTCAAAACTTTTTCTCTTATAACTGCGCGAAAAGCATGTATTCGTGCTTAATACAACGAAACAAGCTGTTTTAGACCTAAACGAGCTAGATCTGAACACATCGGTTTTACAAATGTCCATGTGATACGCGTCAAAACTTTTTCTCCTATAACTGCGCGAAAAGCATGTATTCGTGCTTAGTACAACGAAACAAGCTGTTTTAGACCTAAACGAGCTAGATCTGAACACATCGGTTTTACAAGTGTCTATGTGATACGCGTCAAAACGTTTTCTCTTATAACTGCTCGAAAAGCTTGTATTCATGCGTAATACAACGAAAGAAGCTGTTTTAGACCAAAACGAGCTAGATCTGAACACATCGGTTTTAAAAGTGTCTATGTGATACGCGTCAAAACTTTTTCTCTTATAACTGCGCGAAAAGCATGTATTCGTGCTTAATACAACGAAACAAGCTGTTTTAGACCTAAACGAGCTAGATCTGAACACATCGGTTTTACAAGTGTCTATGTGATACGCGTCAAAACTTTTTCTCTTATAACTGCGCGAAAAGCATGTATTCGTGCTTAATACAACGAAAGAAGCTGTTTTAGACCTAAACGAGCTAGATCTGAACACATCGGTTTTACAAATGTCCATGTGATACGCGTCAAAACTTTTTCTCTTATAACTGCGCGAAAAGCATGTATTCGTGCTTAATACAACGAAAGAAGCTGTTTTAGACCTAAACGAGCTAGATCTGAACACATCGGTTTTACAAATGTCCGTGATACGCGTCAAAACGTTTTCTCTTATAACTGCGCGAAAAGCATGTATTCGTGCTTAATACAACGAAACAAGTTGTTTTGAACCAAAACGAGCTAGATCTGAACACATCGGTTTTACAAGTGTCTATGTGATACGCGTCAAAACTTTTTCTCTTATAACTGCGCGAAAAGCATGTATTTGTGCTAAATACAACGAAACAAGCTGTTTTAGACCTAAACGAGCTAGATCTGAACACATCGGTTTTACAAGTGTCTATGTGATACGCGTCAAAACTTTTTCTCTTATAACAGCGCGAAAAGCATGTATTCGTGCTTAATACAACGAAACAAGCTGTTTTAGACCTAAACGAGCTAGATCTGAACACATCGGTTTTACAAGTGTCTATGTGATACGCGTCAAAACTTTTTCTCTTATAACTGCGCGAAAAGCATGTATTCGTGCTTAATACAACGAAACAAGCTGTTTTAGACCTAAACGAGCTAGATCTGAACACATCAGTTTTACAAATGTCCATGTGATACGCGTCAAACCTTTTTCTCTTATAACTGCGCGAAAAGCATGTATTCGTGCTTAATACAACGAAAGAAGCTGTTTTAGACCTAAACGAGCTAGATCTGAACACATCGGTTTTACAAATGCCCATGTGATACGCGTCAAAACGTTTTCTCTTATAACTGCGCGAAAAGCATGTATTCGTGCTTAATACAACGAAACAAGTTGTTTTAGGCCAAAACGAGCTAGATCTGAACACATCGGTTTTACAAGTGTCTATGTGATACGCGTCAAAACTTTTTCTCTTATAACTGCGCGAAAAGCATGTATTCGTGCTTAATACAACGAAACAAGCTGTTTTAGACCTAAACGAGCTAGATCTGAACACATCGGTTTTACAAATGTCCATGTGATACGCGTCAAAACTTTTTCTCTTATAACTGCTCGAAAAGCTTGTATTCATGCGTAATACAACGAAAGAAGCTGTTTTAGACCAAAACGAGCTAGATCTGAATACATCGGTTTTACAAGTGTCTATGTGATACGCGTCAAAACTTTTTCTCTTATAACTGCGCGAAAAGCATGTTTTCGTGCTTAATACAACGAAACAAGCTGTTTTAGACCTAAACGAGCTAGATCTGAACACATCCATGCGATACGCGTCAAAACTTTTTCTCTTATAACTGCGCGAAAAGCATGTATTCGTGCTTAATACAACGAAACAAGCTGTTTTAGACCTAAACGAGCTAGATCTGAACACATCGGTTTTACAAGTGTCTATGTGATACGCGTCAAAACTTTTTCTCTTATAACTGCGCGAAAAGCATGTATTCGTGCTTAATACAACGAAACAAGCTGTTTTAGACCTAAACGAGCTAGATCTGAACACATCGGTTTTATAAGTGTCTATGTGATACGCGTCAAAACTTTTTCTCTTATAACTGCGCGAAAAGCATGTATTCGTGCTTAATACAACGAAACAAGCTGTTTTAGACCTAAACGAGCTAGATCTGAACACATCGGTTTTACAAATGTCCATGTGATACGCGTCAAAACTTTTTCTCTTATAACTGCTCGAAAAGCATGTATTCGTGCTTAGTACAACGAAACAAGCTGTTTTAGACCTAAACGAGCTAGATCTGAACACATCGGTTTTACAAATGTCCATGTGATACGCGTCAAAACTTTTTCTCTTATAACTGCGCGAAAAGCATGTATTCGTGCTTAATACAACGAAACAAGCTGTTTTAGACCTAAACGAGCTAGATCTGAACACATCGGTTTTACAAGTGTCTAAGTGATACGCGTCAAAACTTTTTCTCTTATAACTGCGCGAAAAGCATGTATTCGTGCTTAATACAACGAAACAAGCTGTTTTAGACCTAAACGAGCTAGATCTGAACACATCGGTTTTACAAGTGTCTATGTGATAGGCGTCAAAACTTTTTCTCTTATAACTGCTCGAAAACCTTGTATTCATGCGTAATACAACGAAAGAAGCTGTTCTAGACCAAAACGAGCTAGATCTGAACACATCGGTTTTACAAGTGTCCATGTGATACGCGTCAAAACTTCTGATAACTGCTCGAAAAGCTTGCATTCGTGCTTAATACAACGAAACAAGCTGTTTTAGACCAAAACGAGCTAGATCTGAACACATCGGTTTTACAAGTGTCTATGTGATACGCGTCAAAACTTTTTCTCTTATAACTGCGCGAAAAGCATGTATTCGTGCTTAATACAACGAAACAAGCTGTTTTAGACCTAAACGAGCTAGATCTGAACACATCGGTTTTACAAGTGTCCATGTGATACGCGTCAAAACTTTTTCTCATAACTACTCGAAAAGCTTGTATTCGTGCGTATTACAACGAAACAAGCTGTTTTAGACCAAAACGAGCTAGATCTGAACACATCGGTTTTACAAGTGTATGTGATACGCGTCAAAACTTTTTCTCTTATAACTGCGCGAAAAGCATGTATTCGTGCTTAATACAACGAAACAAGCTGTTTTAGACCTAAACGAGCTAGATCTGAACACATCGGTTTTACAAATGTCCATGTGATACGCGTCAAAGCTTTTTCTCTTATAACTGCACGAAAAGCATGTATTCGTGCTTAATACAACGAAACAAGCTGTTTTAGACCTAAACGAGCTAGATCTGAACACATCGGTTTTACAAGTGTCTATGTGATACGCGTCAAAACTTTTTCTCTTATAACTGCTCGAAAAGCTTGTATTCATGCGTAATACAACGAAAGAAGCTGTTTTAGACCAAAACGAGCTAGATCTGAACACATCGGTTTTACAAGTGTCTATGTGATACGCGTCTAAACTTTTTCTCTTATAACTGCGCGAAAAGCATGTATTCGTGCTTAATACAACGAAACAAGCTGTTTTAGACCTAAACGAGCTAGATCTGAACACATCCATGTGATACGCGTCAAAACTTTTTCTCTTATAACTGCGCGAAAAGCATGTATTTGTGCTTAATACAACGAAACAAGCTGTTTTAGACCTAAACGAGCTAGATCTGAACACATCGGTTTTACAAGTGTCTATGTGATACGCGTCAAAACTTTTTCTCTTATAACTGCGCGAAAAGCATGTATTCGTGCTTAATACAACGAAACAAGCTGTTTTAGACCTAAACGAGCTAGATCTGAACACATCGGTTTTACAAGTGTCTATGTGATACGCGTCAAAACTTTTTCTCTTATAACTGCGCGAAAAGCATGTATTCGTGCTTAATACAACGAAACAAGCTGTTTTAGACCTAAACGAGCTAGATCTGAACACATCGGTTTTACAAATGTCCATGTGATACGCGTCAAAACTTTTTCTCTTATAACTGCGCGAAAAGCATGTATTCGTGCTTAGTACAACGAAACAAGCTGTTTTAGACCTAAACGAGCTAGATCTGAACACATCGGTTTTACAAGTGTCTATGTGATACGCGTCAAAACGTTTTCTCTTATAACTGCTCGAAAAGCTTGTATTCATGCGTAATACAACGAAAGAAGCTGTTTTAGACCAAAACGAGCTAGATCTGAACACATCGGTTTTACAAGTGTCTATGTGATACGCGTCAAAACTTTTTCTCTTATAACTGCGCGAAAAGCATGTATTCGTGCTTAATACAACGAAACAAGCTGTTTTAGACCTAAACGAGCTAGATCTGAACACATCAGTTTTACAAATGTCCATGTGATACGCGTCAAACCTTTTTCTCTTATAACTGCGCGAAAAGCATGTATTCGTGCTTAATACAACGAAAGAAGCTGTTTTAGGCCTAAACGAGCTAGATCTGAACACATCGGTTTTACAAATGTCCATGTGATACGCGTCAAAACGTTTTCTCTTATAACTGCGCGAAAAGCATGTATTCGTGCTTAATACAACGAAACAAGTTGTTTTAGGCCAAAACGAGCTAGATCTGAACACATCGGTTTTACAAGTGTCTATGTGATACGCGTCAAAACTTTTTCTCTTATAACTGCGCGAAAAGCATGTATTCGTGCTTAATACAACGAAACAAGCTGTTTTAGACCTAAACGAGCTAGATCTGAACACATCGGTTTTACAAATGTCCATGTGATACGCGTCAAAACTTTTTCTCTTATAACTGCACGAAAGGCTTGTATTCATGCGTAATACAACGAAAGAAGCTGTTTTAGACCAAAACGAGCTAGATCTGAATACATCGGTTTTACAAGTGTCTATGTGATACGCGTCAAAACTTTTTCTCTTATAACTGCGCGAAAAGCATGTATTCGTGCTTAATACAACGAAACAAGCTGTTTTAGACCTAAACGAGCTAGATCTGAACACATCGGTTTTACAAGTGTCTATGTGATACGCGTCAAAACTTTTTCTCTTATAACTGCGCGAAAAGCATGTATTCGTGCTTAATACAACGAAACAAGCTGTTTTAGACCTAAACGAGCTAGATCTGAACACATCGGTTTTACAAGTGTCTATGTGATACGCGTCAAAACTTTTTCTCTTATAACTGCTCGAAAACCTTGTATTCATGCGTAATACAACGAAAGAAGCTGTTCTAGACCAAAACGAGCTAGATCTGAACACATCGGTTTTACAAGTGTCCATGTGATACGCGTCAAAACTTCTGATAACTGCTCGAAAAGCTTGCATTCGTGCTTAATACAACGAAACAAGCTGTTTTAGACCAAAACGAGCTAGATCTGAACACATCGGTTTTACAAGTGTCTATGTGATACGCGTCAAAACTTTTTCTCTTATAACTGCGCGAAAAGCATGTATTCGTGCTTAATACAACGAAACAAGCTGTTTTAGACCTAAACGAGCTAGATCTGAACACATCGGTTTTACAAGTGTCTATGTGATACGCGTCAAAACTTTTTCTCTTATAACTGCGCGAAAAGCATGTATTCGTGCTTAATACAACGAAACAAGCTGTTTTAGACCTAAACGAGCTAGATCTGAACACATCGGTTTTACAAGTGTCTATGTGATACGCGTCAAAACTTTTTCTCTTATAACTGCTCGAAAACCTTGTATTCATGCGTAATACAACGAAAGAAGCTGTTCTAGACCAAAACGAGCTAGATCTGAACACATCGGTTTTACAAGTGTCCATGTGATACGCGTCAAAACTTCTGATAACTGCTCGAAAAGCTTGCATTCGTGCTTAATACAACGAAACAAGCTGTTTTAGACCAAAACGAGCTAGATCTGAACACATCGGTTTTACAAGTGTCTATGTGATACGCGTCAAAACTTTTTCTCTTATAACTGCGCGAAAAGCATGTATTCGTGCTTAATACAACGAAACAAGCTGTTTTAGACCTAAACGAGCTAGATCTGAACACATCGGTTTTACAAGTGTCTATGTGATACGCGTCAAAACTTTTTCTCTTATAACTGCGCGAAAAGCATGTATTCGTGCTTAATACAACGAAACAAGCTGTTTTAGACCTAAACGAGCTAGATCTGAACACATCGGTTTTACAAGTGTCTATGTGATACGCGTCAAAACTTTTTCTCTTATAACTGCGCGAAAA
The DNA here is from genome assembly GCF_052857255.1 of Amblyomma americanum. NCBI lineage: Eukaryota > Metazoa > Arthropoda > Arachnida > Ixodida > Ixodidae > Amblyomma > Amblyomma americanum. Next base: position 211,473 of record NW_027526594.1, on the reverse strand, counting down.
GCATGTATTCGTGCTTAATACAACGAAACAAGCTGTTTTAGACCTAAACGAGCTAGATCTGAACACATCGGTTTTACAAATGTCCATGTGATACGCGTCAAAACTTTTTCTCTTATAACTGCGCGAAAAGCATGTATTCGTGCTTAGTACAACGAAACAAGCTGTTTTAGACCTAAACGAGCTAGATCTGAACACATCGGTTTTACAAGTGTCTGTGATACGCGTCAAAACGTTTTCTCTTATAACTGCTCGAAAAGAAGCTGTTTTAGACCAAAACGAGCTAGATCTGAACACATCGGTTTTACAAGTGTCTATGTGATACGCGTCAAAACTTTTTCTCTTATAACTGCGCGAAAAGCATGTATTCGTGCTTAATACAACGAAACAAGCTGTTTTAGACCTAAACGAGCTAGATCTGAACACATCGGTTTTACAAATGTCCATGTGATACGCGTCAAAACTTTTTCTCTTATAACTGCGCGAAAAGCATGTATTCGTGCTTAATACAACGAAAGAAGCTGTTTTAGACCTAAACGAGCTAGATCTGAATACATCGGTTTTACAAATGTCCGTGATACGCGTCAAAACGTTTTCTCTTATAACTGCGCGAAAAGCATGTATTCGTGCTTAATACAACGAAACAAGTTGTTTTGAACCAAAACGAGCTAGATCTGAACACATCGGTTTTGCAAGTGTCTATGTGATACGCGTCAAAACTTCTTCTCTTATAACTGCGCGAAAAGCATGTATTTGTGCTTAATACAACGAAACAAGCTGTTTTAGACCTAAACGAGCTAGATCTGAACACATCGGTTTTACAAGTGTCTATGTGATACGCGTCAAAACTTTTTCTCTTATAACAGCGCGAAAAGCATGTATTCGTGCTTAATACAACGAAACAAGCTGTTTTAGACCTAAACGAGCTAGATCTGAACACATCGGTTTTACAAGTGTCTATGTGATACGCGTCAAAACTTTTTCTCTTATAACTGCGCGAAAAGCATGTATTCGTGCTTAATACAACGAAACAAGCTGTTTTAGACCTAAACGAGCTAGATCTGAACACACCGGTTTTACAAGTGTCTATGTGATACGCGTCAAAACTTTTTCTCTTATAACTGCGCGAAAAGCATGTATTCGTGCTTAATACAACGAAACAAGCTGTTTTAGACCTAAACGAGCTAGATCTGAACACATCGGTTTTACAAATGTCCATGTGATACGCGTCAAAACGTTTTCTCTTATAACTGCGCGAAAAGCATGTATTCGTGCTTAGTACAACGAAACAAGCTGTTTTAGACCTAACGAGCTAGATCTGAACACATCGGTTTTACAAGTGTCTATGTGATACGCGTCAAAACTTTTTCTCTTATAACTGCGCGAAAAGCATGTATTCGTGCTTAATACAACGAAACAAGCTGTTTTAGACCTAAACGAGCTAGATCTGAACACATCGGTTTTACAAGTGTCTATGTGATACGCGTCAAAACTTTTTCTCTTATAACTGCTCGAAAACCTTGTATTCATGCGTAATACAACGAAAGAAGCTGTTCTAGACCAAAACGAGCTAGATCTGAACACATCGGTTTTACAAGTGTCCATGTGATACGCGTCAAAACTTCTGATAACTGCTCGAAAAGCTTGCATTCGTGCTTAATACAACGAAACAAGCTGTTTTAGACCAAAACGAGCTAGATCTGAACACATCGGTTTTACAAGTGTCTATGTGATACGCGTCAAAACTTTTTCTCTTATAACTGCGCGAAAAGCATGTATTCGTGCTTAATACAACGAAACAAGCTGTTTTAGACCTAAACGAGCTAGATCTGAACACATCGGTTTTACAAGTGTCTATGTGATACGCGTCAAAACTTTTTCTCTTATAACTGCGCGAAAAGCATGTATTCGTGCTTAATACAACGAAACAAGCTGTTTTAGACCTAAACGAGCTAGATCTGAACACATCGGTTTTACAAGTGTCTATGTGATACGCGTCAAAACTTTTTCTCTTATAACTGCTCGAAAACCTTGTATTCATGCGTAATACAACGAAAGAAGCTGTTCTAGACCAAAACGAGCTAGATCTGAACACATCGGTTTTACAAGTGTCCATGTGATACGCGTCAAAACTTCTGATAACTGCTCGAAAAGCTTGCATTCGTGCTTAATACAACGAAACAAGCTGTTTTAGACCAAAACGAGCTAGATCTGAACACATCGGTTTTACAAGTGTCTATGTGATACGCGTCAAAACTTTTTCTCTTATAACTGCGCGAAAAGCATGTATTCGTGCTTAATACAACGAAACAAGCTGTTTTAGACCTAAACGAGCTAGATCTGAACACATCGGTTTTACAAGTGTCTATGTGATACGCGTCAAAACTTTTTCTCTTATAACTGCGCGAAAAGCATGTATTCGTGCCTAATACAACGAAACAAGCTGTTTTAGACCTAAACGAGCTAGATCTGAACACATCGGTTTTACAAGTGTCTATGTGATACGCGTCAAAACTTTTTCTCTTATAACTGCGCGAAAAGCATGTATTCGTGCTTAATACAACGAAACAAGCTGTTTTAGACCTAAACGAGCTAGATCTGAACACATCGGTTTTACAAATGTCCATGTGATACGCGTCAAAACTTTTTCTCTTATAACTGCGCGAAAAGCATGTATTCGTGCTTAGTACAACGAAACAAGCTGTTTTAGACCTAAACGAGCTAGATCTGAACACATCGGTTTTACAAGTGTCTGTGATACGCGTCAAAACGTTTTCTCTTATAACTGCTCGAAAAGCTTGTATTCATGCGTAATACAACAAAAGAAGCTGTTTTAGACCAAAACGAGCTAGATCTGAACACATCGGTTTTACAAGTGTCTATGTGATACGCGTCAAAACTTTTTCTCTTATAACTGCGCGAAAAGCATGTATTCGTGCTTAATACAACGAAACAAGCTGTTTTAGACCTAAACGAGCTAGATCTGAACACATCGGTTTTACAAATGTCCATGTGATACGCGTCAAAACTTTTTCTCTTATAACTGCGCGAAAAGCATGTATTCGTGCTTAATACAACGAAAGAAGCTGTTTTAGACCTAAACGAGCTAGATCTGAACACATCGGTTTTACAAATGTCCGTGATACGCGTCAAAACGTTTTCTCTTATAACTGCGCGAAAAGCATGCATTCGTGCTTAATACAACGAAACAAGTTGTTTTGAACCAAAACGAGCTAGATCTGAACACATCGGTTTTACAAGTGTCTATGTGATACGCGTCAAAACTTTTTCTCTTATAACTGCGCGAAAAGCATGTATTTGTGCTTAATACAACGAAACAAGCTGTTTTAGACCTAAACGAGCTAGATCTGAACACATCGGTTTTACAAGTGTCTATGTGATACGCGTCAAAACTTTTTCTCTTATAACAGCGCGAAAAGCATGTATTCGTGCTTAATACAACGAAACAAGCTGTTTTAGACCTAAACGAGCTAGATCTGAACACATCGGTTTTACAAGTGTCTATGTGATACGCGTCAAAACTTTTTCTCTTATAACTGCGCGAAAAGCATGTATTCGTGCTTAATACAACGAAACAAGCTGTTTTAGACCTAAACGAGCTAGATCTGAACACATCGGTTTTACAAGTGTCTATGTGATACGCGTCAAAACTTTTTCTCTTATAACTGCGCGAAAAGCATGTATTCGTGCTTAATACAACGAAACAAGCTGTTTTAGACCTAAACGAGCTAGATCTGAACACATCGGTTTTACAAATGTCCATGTGATACGCGTCAAAACGTTTTCTCTTATAACTGCGCGAAAAGCATGTATTCGTGCTTAGTACAACGAAACAAGCTGTTTTAGACCTAACGAGCTAGATCTGAACACATCGGTTTTACAAGTGTCTATGTGATACGCGTCAAAACGTTTTCTCTTATAACTGCTCGAAAAGCATGTATTCGTGCTTAATACAACGAAACAAGCTGTTTTAGACCTAAACGAGCTAGATCTGAACACATCGGTTTTACAAATGTCCATGTGATACGCGTCAAAACTTTTTCTCTTATAACTGCGCGAAAAGCATGTATTCGTGCTTAATACAACGAAACAAGCTGTTTTAGACCTAAACGAGCTAGATCTGAACACATCGGTTTTACAAATGTCCATGTGATACGCGTCAAAACTTCTGATAACTGCTCGAAAAGCTTGCATTCGTGCTTAATACAACGAAACAAGCTGTTTTAGACCAAAACGAGCTAGATCTGAACACATCGGTTTTACAAGTGTCTATGTGATACGCGTCAAAACTTTTTCTCTTATAACTGCGCGAAAAGCATGTATTCGTGCTTAATACAACGAAACAAGCTGTTTTAGACCTAAACGAGCTAGATCTGAACACATCGGTTTTACAAATGTCCATGTGATACGCGTCAAAACTTTTTCTCTTATAACTGCACGAAAGGCTTGTATTCATGCGTAATACAACGAAAGAAGCTGTTTTAGACCAAAACGAGCTAGATCTGAATACATCGGTTTTACAAGTGTCTATGTGATACGCGTCAAAACTTTTTCTCTTATAACTGCGCGAAAAGCATGTATTCGTGCTTAATACAACGAAACAAGCTGTTTTAGACCTAAACGAGCTAGATCTGAACACATCGGTTTTACAAGTGTCTATGTGATACGCGTCAAAACTTTTTCTCTTATAACTGCGCGAAAAGCATGTATTCGTGCTTAATACAACGAAACAAGCTGTTTTAGACCTAAACGAGCTAGATCTGAACACATCGGTTTTACAAGTGTCTATGTGATACGCGTCAAAACTTTTTCTCTTATAACTGCTCGAAAACCTTGTATTCATGCGTAATACAACGAAAGAAGCTGTTCTAGACCAAAACGAGCTAGATCTGAACACATCGGTTTTACAAGTGTCCATGTGATACGCGTCAAAACTTCTGATAACTGCTCGAAAAGCTTGCATTCGTGCTTAATACAACGAAACAAGCTGTTTTAGACCAAAACGAGCTAGATCTGAACACATCGGTTTTACAAGTGTCTATGTGATACGCGTCAAAACGTTTTCTCTTATAACTGCGCGAAAAGCATGTATTCGTGCTTAATACAACGAAACAAGCTGTTTTAGACCTAAACGAGCTAGATCTGAACACATCGGTTTTACAAGTGTCTATGTGATACGCGTCAAAACTTTTTCTCTTATAACTGCGCGAAAAGCATGTATTCGTGCTTAATACAACGAAACAAGCTGTTTTAGACCTAAACGAGCTAGATCTGAACACATCGGTTTTACAAGTGTCTATGTGATACGCGTCAAAACTTTTTCTCTTATAACTGCGCGAAAAGCATGTATTCGTGCTTAATACAACGAAACAAGCTGTTTTAGACCTAAACGAGCTAGATCTGAACACATCGGTTTTACAAATGTCCATGTGATACGCGTCAAAACTTTTTCTCTTATAACTGCGCGAAAAGCATGTATTCGTGCTTAGTACAACGAAACAAGCTGTTTTAGACCTAAACGAGCTAGATCTGAACACATCGGTTTTACAAGTGTCTGTGATACGCGTCAAAACGTTTTCTCTTATAACTGCTCGAAAAGCTTGTATTCATGCGTAATACAACAAAAGAAGCTGTTTTAGACCAAAACGAGCTAGATCTGAACACATCGGTTTTACAAGGGTCTATGTGATACGCGTCAAAACTTTTTCTCTTATAACTGCGCGAAAAGCATGTATTCGTGCTTAATACAACGAAACAAGCTGTTTTAGACCTAAACGAGCTAGATCTGAACACATCGGTTTTACAAATGTCCATGTGATACGCGTCAAAACTTTTTCTCTTATAACTGCGCGAAAAGCATGTATTCGTGCTTAATACAACGAAAGAAGCTGTTTTAGACCTAAACGAGCTAGATCTGAACACATCGGTTTTACAAATGTCCGTGATACGCGTCAAAACGTTTTCTCTTATAACTGCGCGAAAAGCATGTATTCGTGCTTAATACAACGAAACAAGTTGTTTTGAACCAAAACGAGCTAGATCTGAACACATCGGTTTTACAAGTGTCTATGTGATACGCGTCAAAACTTTTTCTCTTATAACTGCGCGAAAAGCATGTATTTGTGCTTAATACAACGAAACAAGCTGTTTTAGACCTAAACGAGCTAGATCTGAACACATCGGTTTTACAAGTGTCTATGTGATACGCGTCAAAACTTTTTCTCTTATAACAGCGCGAAAAGCATGTATTCGTGCTTAATACAACGAAACAAGCTGTTTTAGACCTAAACGAGCTAGATCTGAACACATCGGTTTTACAAGTGTCTATGTGATACGCGTCAAAACTTTTTCTCTTATAACTGCGCGAAAAGCATGTATTCGTGCTTAATACAACGAAACAAGCTGTTTTAGACCTAAACGAGCTAGATCTGAACACATCGGTTTTACAAGTGTCTATGTGATACGCGTCAAAACTTTTTCTCTTATAACTGCGCGAAAAGCATGTATTCGTGCTTAATACAACGAAACAAGCTGTTTTAGACCTAAACGAGCTAGATCTGAACACATCGGTTTTACAAATGTCCATGTGATACGCGTCAAAACTTTTTCTCACATAACTGCGCGAAAAGCATGTATTCGTGCTTAGTACAACGAAACAAGCTGTTTTAGACCTAACGAGCTAGATCTGAACACATCGGTTTTACAAGTGTCTATGTGATACGCGTCAAAACGTTTTCTCTTATAACTGCTCGAAAAGCATGTATTCGTGCTTAATACAACGAAACAAGCTGTTTTAGACCTAAACGAGCTAGATCTGAACACATCGGTTTTACAAATGTCCATGTGATACGCGTCAAAACTTTTTCTCTTATAACTGCGCGAAAAGCATGTATTCGTGCTTAATACAACGAAACAAGCTGTTTTAGACCTAAACGAGCTAGATCTGAACACATCGGTTTTACAAATGTCCATGTGATACGCGTCAAAACTTCTGATAACTGCTCGAAAAGCTTGCATTCGTGCTTAATACAACGAAACAAGCTGTTTTAGACCACAACGAGCTAGATCTGAACACATCGGTTTTACAAGTGTCTATGTGATACGCGTCAAAACTTTTTCTCTTATAACTGCGCGAAAAGCATGTATTCGTGCTTAATACAACGAAACAAGCTGTTTTAGACCTAAACGAACTAGATCTGATCACATCGGTTTTACAAGTGTCTATGTGATACGCGTCAAAACTTTTTCTCTTATAACTGCGCGAAAAGCATGTATTCGTGCTTAATACAACGAAACAAGCTGTTTTAGACCTAAACGAGCTAGATCTGAACACATCGGTTTTACAAGTGTCTATGTGATACGCGTCAAAACTTTTTCTCTTATAACTGCGCGAAAAGCATGTATTCGTGCTTAATACAACGAAACAAGCTGTTTTAGACCTAAACGAGCTAGATCTGAACACATCGGTTTTACAAATGTCCATGTGATACGCGTCAAAACTTTTTCTCCTATAACTGCGCGAAAAGCATGTATTCGTGCTTAGTACAACCAAACAAGCTGTTTTAGACCTAAACGAGCTAGATCTGAACACATCGGTTTTACAAATGTCCATGTGATACGCGTCAAAACTTTTTCTCTTATAACTGCGCGAAAAGCATGTTTTCGTGCTTAATACAACGAAACAAGCTGTTTTAGACCTAAACGAGCTAGATCTGAACACATCCATGCGATACGCGTCAAAACTTTTTCTCTTATAACTGCGCGAAAAGCATGTATTCGTGCTTAATACAACGAAACAAGCTGTTTTAGACCTAAACGAGCTAGATCTGAACACATCGGTTTTACAAGTGTCAATGTGATACGCGTCAAAACTTTTTCTCTTATAACTGCGCGAAAAGCATGTATTCGTGCTTAATACAACGAAACAAGCTGTTTTAGACCTAAACGAGCTAGATCTGAACACATCGGTTTTATAAGTGTCTATGTGATACGCGTCAAAACTTTTTCTCTTATAACTGCGCGAAAAGCATGTATTCGTGCTTAATACAACGAAACAAGCTGTTTTAGACCTAAACGAGCTAGATCTGAACACATCGGTTTTACAAATGTCCATGTGATACGCGTCAAAACTTTTTCTCTTATAACTGCTCGAAAAGCATGTATTCGTGCTTAGTACAACGAAACAAGCTGTTTTAGACCTAAACGAGCTAGATCTGAACACATCGGTTTTACAAATGCCCATGTGATACGCGTCAAAACTTTTTCTCTTATAACTGCGCGAAAAGCATGTATTCGTGCTTAATACAACGAAACAAGCTGTTTTAAACCTAAACGAGCTAGATCTGAACACATCGGTTTTACAAGTGTCTATGTGATACGCGTCAAAACTTTTTCTCTTATAACTGCGCGAAAAGCATGTTTTCGTGCTTAATACAACGAAACAAGCTGTTTTAGACCTAAACGAGCTAGATCTGAACACATCCATGCGATACGCTTCAAAACTTTTTCTCTTATAACTGCGCGAAAAGCATGTATTCGTGCTTAATACAACGAAACAAGCTGTTTTAGACCTAAACGAGCTAGATCTGAACACATCGGTTTTACAAGTGTCTATGTGATACGCGTCAAAACTTTTTCTCTTATAACTGCGCGAAAAGCATGTATTCGTGCTTAATACAACGAAACAAGCTGTTTTAGACCTAAACGAGCTAGATCTGAACACATCGGTTTTATAAGTGTCTATGTGATACGCGTCAAAACTTTTTCTCTTATAACTGCGCGAAAAGCATGTATTCGTGCGTAATACAACGAAAGAAGCTGTTCTAGACCAAAACGAGCTAGATCTGAACACATCGGTTTTACAAGTGTCCATGTGATACGCGTCAAAACTTCTGATAACTGCTCGAAAAGCTTGCATTCGTGCTTAATACAACGAAACAAGCTGTTTTAGACCAAAACGAGCTAGATCTGAACACATCGGTTTTACAAGTGTCTATGTGATACGCGTCAAAACTTTTTCTCTTATAACTGCGCGAAAAGCATGTATTCGTGCTTAATACAACGAAACAAGCTGTTTTAGACCTAAACGAGCTAGATCTGAACACATCGGTTTTACAAGTGTCCATGTGATACGCGTCAAAACTTTTTCTCATAACTACTCGAAAAGCTTGTATTCGTGCGTATTACAACGAAACAAGCTGTTTTAGACCAAAACGAGCTGGATCTGAACACATCGGTTTTACAAGTGTATGTGATACGCGTCAAAACTTTTTCTCTTATAACTGCGCGAAAAGCATGTATTCGTGCTTAATACAACGAAACAAGCTGTTTTAGACCTAAACGAGCTAGATCTGAACACATCGGTTTTACAAATGTCCATGTGATACGCGTCAAAGCTTTTTCTCTTATAACTGCACGAAAAGCATGTATTCGTGCTTAATACAACGAAACAAGCTGTTTTAGACCTAAACGAGCTAGATCTGAACACATCGGTTTTACAAGTGTCTATGTGATACGCGTCAAAACTTTTTCTCTTATAACTGCTCGAAAAGCTTGTATTCATGCGTAATACAACGAAAGAAGCTGTTTTAGACCAAAACGAGCTAGATCTGAACACATCGGTTTTACAAGTGTCTATGTGATACGCGTCAAAACTTTTTCTCTTATAACTGCGCGAAAAGCATGTTTTCGTGCTTATTACAACGAAACAAGCTGTTTTAGACCTAAACGAGCTAGATCTGAACACATCCATGCGATACGCGTCAAAACTTTTTCTCTTATAACTGCGCGAAAAGCATGTATTCGTGCTTAATACAACGAAACAAGCTGTTTTAGACCTAAACGAGCTAGATCTGAACACATCGGTTTTACAAGTGTCTATGTGATACGCGTCAAAACTTTTTCTCTTATAACTGCGCGAAAAGCATGTATTCGTGCTTAATACAACGAAACAAGCTGTTTTAGACCTAAACGAGCTAGATCTGAACACATCGGTTTTATAAGTGTCTATGTGATACGCGTCAAAACTTTTTCTCTTATAACTGCGCGAAAAGCATGTATTCGTGCTTAATACAACGAAACAAGCTGTTTTAGACCTAAACGAGCTAGATCTGAACACATCGGTTTTATAAGTGTCTATGTGATACGCGTCAAAACTTTTTCTCTTATAACTGCGCGAAAAGCATGTATTCGTGCTTAATACAACGAAACAAGCTGTTTTAGACCTAAACGAGCTAGATCTGAACACATCGGTTTTACAAATGTCCATGTGATACGCGTCAAAACTTTTTCTCTTATAACTGCTCGAAAAGCATGTATTCGTGCGTAATACAACGAAAGAAGCTGTTCTAGACCAAAACGAGCTAGATCTGAACACATCGGTTTTACAAGTGTCCATGTGATACGCGTCAAAACTTCTGATAACTGCTCGAAAAGCTTGCATTCGTGCTTAATACAACGAAACAAGCTGTTTTAGACCAAAACGAGCTAGATCTGAACACATCGGTTTTACAAGTGTCTATGTGATACGCGTCAAAACTTTTTCTCTTATAACTGCGCGAAAAGCATGTATTCGTGCTTAATACAACGAAACAAGCTGTTTTAGACCTAAACGAGCTAGATCTGAACACATCGGTTTTACAAGTGTCCATGTGATACGCGTCAAAACTTTTTCTCATAACTACTCGAAAAGCTTGTATTCGTGCGTATTACAACGAAACAAGCTGTTTTAGACCAAAACGAGCTGGATCTGAACACATCGGTTTTACAAGTGTATGTGATACGCGTCAAAACTTTTTCTCTTATAACTGCGCGAAAAGCATGTATTCGTGCTTAATACAACGAAACAAGCTGTTTTAGACCTAAACGAGCTAGATCTGAACACATCGGTTTTACAAATGTCCATGTGATACGCGTCAAAGCTTTTTCTCTTATAACTGCACGAAAAGCATGTATTCGTGCTTAATACAACGAAACAAGCTGTTTTAGACCTAAACGAGCTAGATCTGAACACATCGGTTTTACAAGTGTCTATGTGATACGCGTCAAAACTTTTTCTCTTATAACTGCTCGAAAAGCTTGTATTCATGCGTAATACAACGAAAGAAGCTGTTTTAGACCAAAACGAGCTAGATCTGAACACATCGGTTTTACAAGTGTCTATGTGATACGCGTCAAAACTTTTTCTCTTATAACTGCGCGAAAAGCATGTATTCGTGCTTAATACAACGAAACAAGCTGTTTTAGACCTAAACGAGCTAGATCTGAACACATCGGTTTTACAAATGTCCATGTGATACGCGTCAAAACTTTTTCTCTTATAACGGCTCGAAAAGCTTGTATTCATGCGTAATACAACGAAAGAAGCTGTTTTAGACCAAAACGAGCTAGATCTGAATACATCGGTTTTACAAGTGTCTATGTGATACGCGTCAAAACTTTTTCTCTTATAACTGCGCGAAAAGCATTTATTCGTGCTTAATACAACGAAACAAGCTGTTTTAGACCTAAACGAGCTAGATCTGAACACATCGGTTTTACAAATGTCCATGTGATACGCGTCAAAACTTTTTCTCTTATAACGGCTCGAAAAGCTTGTATTCATGCGTAATACAACGAAAGAAGCTGTTTTAGACCAAAACGAGCTAGATCTGAATACATCGGTTTTACAAGTGTCTATGTGATACGCGTCAAAACTTTTTCTCTTATAACTGCGCGAAAAGCATTTATTCGTGCTTAATACAACGAAACAAGCTGTTTTAGACCTAAACGAGCTAGATCTGAACACATCGGTTTTACAAGTGTCCATGTGATACGCGTCAAAACTTTTTCTCATAACTACTCGAAAAGCTTGTATTCGTGCGTATTACAACGAAACAAGCTGTTTTAGACCAAAACGAGCTGGATCTGAACACATCGGTTTTACAAGTGTATGTGATACGCGTCAAAACTTTTTCTCTTATAACTGCGCGAAAAGCATGTATTCGTGCTTAATACAACGAAACAAGCTGTTTTAGACCTAAACGAGCTAGATCTGAACACATCGGTTTTACAAATGTCCATGTGATACGCGTCAAAGCTTTTTCTCTTATAACTGCACGAAAAGCATGTATTCGTGCTTAATACAACGAAACAAGCTGTTTTAGACCTAAACGAGCTAGATCTGAACACATCGGTTTTACAAGTGTCTATGTGATACGCGTCAAAACTTTTTCTCTTATAACTGCTCGAAAAGCTTGTATTCATGCGTAATACAACGAAAGAAGCTGTTTTAGACCAAAACGAGCTAGATCTGAACACATCGGTTTTACAAGTGTCTATGTGATACGCGTCAAAACTTTTTCTCTGATAACTGCGCGAAAAGCATGTTTTCATGCTTAATACAACGAAACAAGCTGTTTTAGACCTAAACGAGCTAGATCTGAACACATCCATGCGATACGCGTCAAAACTTTTTCTCTTATAACTGCGCGAAAAGCATGTATTCGTGCTTAATACAACGAAACAAGCTGTTTTAGACCTAAACGAGCTAGATCTGAACACATCGGTTTTACAAGTGTCTATGTGATACGCGTCAAAACTTTTTCTCTTATAACTGCGCGAAAAGCATGTATTCGTGCTTAATACAACGAAACAAGCTGTTTTAGACCTAAACGAGCTAGATCTGAACACATCGGTTTTATAAGTGTCTATGTGATACGCGTCAAAACTTTTTCTCTTATAACTGCGCGAAAAGCATGTATTCGTGCTTAATACAACGAAACAAGCTGTTTTAGACCTAAACGAGCTAGATCTGAACACATCGGTTTTATAAGTGTCTATGTGATACGCGTCAAAACTTTTTCTCTTATAACTGCGCGAAAAGCATGTATTCGTGCTTAATACAACGAAACAAGCTGTTTTAGACCTAAACGAGCTAGATCTGAACACATCGGTTTTACAAATGTCCATGTGATACGCGTCAAAACTTTTTCTCTTATAACTGCTCGAAAAGCATGTATTCGTGCGTAATACAACGAAAGAAGCTGTTCTAGACCAAAACGAGCTAGATCTGAACACATCGGTTTTACAAGTGTCCATGTGATACGCGTCAAAACTTTTTCTCTTATAACTGCGCGAAAAGCATGTATTCGTGCTTAATACAACGAAACAAGCTGTTTTAGACCTAAACGAGCTAGATCTGAACACATCGGTTTTACAAGTGTCCATGTGATACGCGTCAAAACTTTTTCTCATAACTACTCGAAAAGCTTGTATTCGTGCGTATTACAACGAAACAAGCTGTTTTAGACCAAAACGAGCTGGATCTGAACACATCGGTTTTACAAGTGTATGTGATACGCGTCAAAACTTTTTCTCTTATAACTGCGCGAAAAGCATGTATTCGTGCTTAATACAACGAAACAAGCTGTTTTAGACCTAAACGAGCTAGATCTGAACACATCGGTTTTACAAATGTCCATGTGATACGCGTCAAAGCTTTTTCTCTTATAACTGCACGAAAAGCATGTATTCGTGCTTAATACAACGAAACAAGCTGTTTTAGACCTAAACGAGCTAGATCTGAACACATCGGTTTTACAAGTGTCTATGTGATACGCGTCAAAACTTTTTCTCTTATAACTGCTCGAAAAGCTTGTATTCTTGCGTAATACAACGAAAGAAGCTGTTTTAGACCAAAACGAGCTAGATCTGAACACATCGGTTTTACAAGTGTCTATGTGATACGCGTCAAAACTTTTTCTCTTATAACTGCGCGAAAAGCATGTTTTCGTGCTTAATACAACGAAACAAGCTGTTTTAGACCTAAACGAGCTAGATCTGAACACATCCATGCGATACGCGTCAAAACTTTTTCTCTTATAACTGCGCGAAAAGCATGTATTCGTGCTTAATACAACGAAACAAGCTGTTTTAGACCTAAACGAGCTAGATCTGAACACATCGGTTTTACAAGTGTCTATGTGATACGCGTCAAAACGTTTTCTCTTATAACTGCGCGAAAAGCATGTATTCGTGCTTAATACAACGAAACAAGCTGTTTTAGACCTAAACGAGCTAGATCTGAACACATCGGTTTTATAAGTGTCTATGTGATACGCGTCAAAACTTTTTCTCTTATAACTGCGCGAAAAGCATGTATTCGTGCTTAATACAACGAAACAAGCTGTTTTAGACCTAAACGAGCTAGATCTGAACACATCGGTTTTATAAGTGTCTATGTGATACGCGTCAAAACTTTTTCTCTTATAACTGCGCGAAAAGCATGTATTCGTGCTTAATACAACGAAACAAGCTGTTTTAGACCTAAACGAGCTAGATCTGAACACATCGGTTTTACAAATGTCCATGTGATACGCGTCAAAACTTTTTCTCTTATAACTGCTCGAAAAGCATGTATTCGTGCGTAATACAACGAAAGAAGCTGTTCTAGACCAAAACGAGCTAGATCTGAACACATCGGTTTTACAAGTGTCCATGTGATACGCGTCAAAACTTCTGATAACTGCTCGAAAAGCTTGCATTCGTGCTTAATACAACGAAACAAGCTGTTTTAGACCAAAACGAGCTAGATCTGAACACATCGGTTTTACAAGTGTCTATGTGATACGCGTCAAAACTTTTTCTCTTATAACTGCGCAAAAAGCATGTATTCGTGCTTAATACAACGAAACAAGCTGTTTTAGACCTAAACGAGCTAGATCTGAACACATCGGTTTTACAAGTGTCCATGTGATACGCGTCAAAACTTTTTCTCATAACTACTCGAAAAGCTTGTATTCGTGCGTATTACAACGAAACAAGCTGTTTTAGACCAAAACGAGCTGGATCTGAACACATCGGTTTTACAAGTGTATGTGATACGCGTCAAAACTTTTTCTCTTATAACTGCGCGAAAAGCATGTATTCGTGCTTAATACAACGAAACAAGCTGTTTTAGACCTAAACGAGCTAGATCTGAACACATCGGTTTTACAAATGTCCATGTGATACGCGTCAAAGCTTTTTCTCTTATAACTGCACGAAAAGCATGTATTCGTGCTTAATACAACGAAACAAGCTGTTTTAGACCTAAACGAGCTAGATCTGAACACATCGGTTTTACAAGTGTCTATGTGATACGCGTCAAAACTTTTTCTCTTTTAACTGCTCGAAAAGCTTGTATTCATGCGTAATACAACGAAAGAAGCTGTTTTAGACCAAAACGAGCTAGATCTGAACACATCGGTTTTACAAGTGTCTATGTGATACGCGTCAAAACTTTTTCTCTTATAACTGCGCGAAAAGCATGTATTCGTGCTTAATACAACGAAACAAGCTGTTTTAGACCTAAACGAGCTAGATCTGAACACATCGGTTTTACAAATGTCCATGTGATACGCGTCAAAACTTTTTCTCTTATAACGGCTCGAAAAGCTTGTATTCATGCGTAATACAACGAAAGAAGCTGTTTTAGACCAAAACGAGCTAGATCTGAATACATCGGTTTTACAAGTGTCTATGTGATACGCGTCAAAACTTTTTCTCTTATAACTGCGCGAAAAGCATTTATTCGTGCTTAATACAACGAAACAAGCTGTTTTAGACCTAAACGAGCTAGATCTGAACACATCGGTTTTACAAGTGTCCATGTGATACGCGTCAAAACTTTTTCTCATAACTACTCGAAAAGCTTGTATTCGTGCGTATTACAACGAAACAAGCTGTTTTAGACCAAAACGAGCTGGATCTGAACACATCGGTTTTACAAGTGTATGTGATACGCGTCAAAACTTTTTCTCTTATAACTGCGCGAAAAGCATGTATTCGTGCTTAATACAACGAAACAAGCTGTTTTAGACCTAAACGAGCTAGATCTGAACACATCGGTTTTACAAATGTCCATGTGATACGCGTCAAAGCTTTTTCTCTTATAACTGCACGAAAAGCATGTATTCGTGCTTAATACAACGAAACAAGCTGTTTTAGACCAAAACGAGCTAGATCTGAACACATCGGTTTTACAAGTGTCCATGTGATACGCGTCAAAACTTCTGATAACTGCTCGAAAAGCTTGCATTCGTGCTTAATACAACGAAACAAGCTGTTTTAGACCAAAACGAGCTAGATCTGAACACATCGGTTTTACAAGTGTCTATGTGATACGCGTCAAAACTTTTTCTCTTATAACTGCGCGAAAAGCATGTATTCGTGCTTAATACAACGAAACAAGCTGTTTTAGACCTAAACGAGCTAGATCTGAACACATCGGTTTTACAAGTGTCCATGTGATACGCGTCAAAACTTTTTCTCATAACTACTCGAAAAGCTTGTATTCGTGCGTATTACAACGAAACAAGCTGTTTTAGACCAAAACGAGCTGGATCTGAACACATCGGTTTTACAAGTGTATGTGATACGCGTCAAAACTTTTTCTCTTATAACTGCGCGAAAAGCATGTATTCGTGCTTAATACAACGAAACAAGCTGTTTTAGACCTAAACGAGCTAGATCTGAACACATCGGTTTTACAAATGTCCATGTGATACGCGTCAAAGCTTTTTCTCTTATAACTGCACGAAAAGCATGTATTCGTGCTTAATACAACGAAACAAGCTGTTTTAGACCTAAACGAGCTAGATCTGAACACATCGGTTTTACAAGTGTCTATGTGATACGCGTCAAAACTTTTTCTCTTATAACTGCTCGAAAAGCTTGTATTCATGCGTAATACAACGAAAGAAGCTGTTTTAGACCAAAACGAGCTAGATCTGAACACATCGGTTTTACAAGTGTCTATGTGATACGCGTCAAAACTTTTTCTCTTATAACTGCGCGAAAAGCATGTATTCGTGCTTAATACAACGAAACAAGCTGTTTTAGACCTAAACGAGCTAGATCTGAACACATCGGTTTTACAAGTGTCTATGTGATACGCGTCAAAACTTTTTCTCTTATAACTGCGCGAAAAGCATTTATTCGTGCTTAATACAACGAAACAAGCTGTTTTAGACCTAAACGAGCTAGATCTGAACACATCGGTTTTACAAGTGTCCATGTGATACGCGTCAAAACTTTTTCTCATAACTACTCGAAAAGCTTGTATTCGTGCGTATTACAACGAAACAAGCTGTTTTAGACCAAAACGAGCTGGATCTGAACACATCGGTTTTACAAGTGTATGTGATACGCGTCAAAACTTTTTCTCTTATAACTGCGCGAAAAGCATGTATTCGTGCTTAATACAACGAAACAAGCTGTTTTAGACCTAAACGAGCTAGATCTGAACACATCGGTTTTACAAATGTCCATGTGATACGCGTCAAAGCTTTTTCTCTTATAACTGCACGAAAAGCATGTATTCGTGCTTAATACAACGAAACAAGCTGTTTTAGACCTAAACGAGCTAGATCTGAACACATCGGTTTTACAAGTGTCTATGTGATACGCGTCAAAACTTTTTCTCTTATAACTGCTCGAAAAGCTTGTATTCATGCGTAATACAACGAAAGAAGCTGTTTTAGACCAAAACGAGCTAGATCTGAACACATCGGTTTTACAAGTGTCTATGTGATACGCGTCAAAACTTTTTCTCTGATAACTGCGCGAAAAGCATGTTTTCGTGCTTAATACAACGAAACAAGCTGTTTTAGACCTAAACGAGCTAGATCTGAACACATCCATGCGATACGCGTCAAAACTTTTTCTCTTATAACTGCGCGAAAAGCATGTATTCGTGCTTAATACAACGAAACAAGCTGTTTTAGACCTAAACGAGCTAGATCTGAACACATCGGTTTTACAAGTGTCTATGTGATACGCGTCAAAACTTTTTCTCTTATAACTGCGCGAAAAGCATGTATTCGTGCTTAATACAACGAAACAAGCTGTTTTAGACCTAAACGAGCTAGATCTGAACACATCGGTTTTATAAGTGTCTATGTGATACGCGTCAAAACTTTTTCTCTTATAACTGCGCGAAAAGCATGTATTCGTGCTTAATACAACGAAACAAGCTGTTTTAGACCTAAACGAGCTAGATCTGAACACATCGGTTTTATAAGTGTCTATGTGATACGCGTCAAAACTTTTTCTCTTATAACTGCGCGAAAAGCATGTATTCGTGCTTAATACAACGAAACAAGCTGTTTTAGACCTAAACGAGCTAGATCTGAACACATCGGTTTTACAAATGTCCATGTGATACGCGTCAAAACTTTTTCTCTTATAACTGCTCGAAAAGCATGTATTCGTGCGTAATACAACGAAAGAAGCTGTTCTAGACCAAAACGAGCTAGATCTGAACACATCGGTTTTACAAGTGTCCATGTGATACGCGTCAAAACTTTTTCTCTTATAACTGCGCGAAAAGCATGTATTCGTGCTTAATACAACGAAACAAGCTGTTTTAGACCTAAACGAGCTAGATCTGAACACATCGGTTTTACAAGTGTCCATGTGATACGCGTCAAAACTTTTTCTCATAACTACTCGAAAAGCTTGTATTCGTGCGTATTACAACGAAACAAGCTGTTTTAGACCAAAACGAGCTGGATCTGAACACATCGGTTTTACAAGTGTATGTGATACGCGTCAAAACTTTTTCTCTTATAACTGCGCGAAAAGCATGTATTCGTGCTTAATACAACGAAACAAGCTGTTTTAGACCTAAACGAGCTAGATCTGAACACATCGGTTTTACAAATGTCCATGTGATACGCGTCAAAGCTTTTTCTCTTATAACTGCACGAAAAGCATGTATTCGTGCTTAATACAACGAAACAAGCTGTTTTAGACCTAAACGAGCTAGATCTGAACACATCGGTTTTACAAGTGTCTATGTGATACGCGTCAAAACTTTTTCTCTTATAACTGCTCGAAAAGCTTGTATTCATGCGTAATACAACGAAAGAAGCTGTTTTAGACCAAAACGAGCTAGATCTGAAAACATCGGTTTTACAAGTGTCTATGTGATACGCGTCAAAACTTTTTCTCTTATAACTGCGCGAAAAGCATGTATTCGTGCTTAATACAACGAAACAAGCTGTTTTAGACCTAAACGAGCTAGATCTGAACACATCGGTTTTACAAGTGTCTATGTGATACGCGTCAAAACGTTTTCTCTTATAACTGCGCGAAAAGCATGTATTCGTGCTTAATACAACGAAACAAGCTGTTTTAGACCTAAACGAGCTAGATCTGAACACATCGGTTTTATAAGTGTCTATGTGATACGCGTCAAAACTTTTTCTCTTATAACTGCGCGAAAAGCATGTATTCGTGCTTAATACAACGAAACAAGCTGTTTTAGACCTAAACGAGCTAGATCTGAACACATCGGTTTTATAAGTGTCTATGTGATACGCGTCAAAACTTTTTCTCTTATAACTGCGCGAAAAGCATGTATTCGTGCTTAATACAACGAAACAAGCTGTTTTAGACCTAAACGAGCTAGATCTGAACACATCGGTTTTACAAATGTCCATGTGATACGCGTCAAAACTTTTTCTCTTATAACTGCTCGAAAAGCATGTATTCGTGCGTAATACAACGAAAGAAGCTGTTCTAGACCAAAACGAGCTAGATCTGAACACATCGGTTTTACAAGTGTCCATGTGATACGCGTCAAAACTTCTGATAACTGCTCGAAAAGCTTGCATTCGTGCTTAATACAACGAAACAAGCTGTTTTAGACCAAAACGAGCTAGATCTGAACACATCGGTTTTACAAGTGTCTATGTGATACGCGTCAAAACTTTTTCTCTTATAACTGCGCGAAAAGCATGTATTCGTGCTTAATACAACGAAACAAGCTGTTTTAGACCTAAACGAGCTAGATCTGAACACATCGGTTTTACAAGTGTCCATGTGATACGCGTCAAAACTTTTTCTCATAACTACTCGAAAAGCTTGTATTCGTGCGTATTACAACGAAACAAGCTGTTTTAGACCAAAACGAGCTGGATCTGAACACATCGGTTTTACAAGTGTATGTGATACGCGTCAAAACTTTTTCTCTTATAACTGCGCGAAAAGCATGTATTCGTGCTTAATACAACGAAACAAGCTGTTTTAGACCTAAACGAGCTAGATCTGAACACATCGGTTTTACAAATGTCCATGTGATACGCGTCAAAGCTTTTTCTCTTATAACTGCACGAAAAGCATGTATTCGTGCTTAATACAACGAAACAAGCTGTTTTAGACCTAAACGAGCTAGATCTGAACACATCGGTTTTACAAGTGTCTATGTGATACGCGTCAAAACTTTTTCTCTTATAACTGCTCGAAAAGCTTGTATTCATGCGTAATACAACGAAAGAAGCTGTTTTAGACCAAAACGAGCTAGATCTGAACACATCGGTTTTACAAGTGTCTATGTGATACGCGTCAAAACTTTTTCTCTTATAACTGCGCGAAAAGCATGTATTCGTGCTTAATACAACGAAACAAGCTGTTTTAGACCTAAACGAGCTAGATCTGAACACATCGGTTTTACAAATGTCCATGTGATACGCGTCAAAACTTTTTCTCTTATAACGGCTCGAAAAGCTTGTATTCATGCGTAATACAACGAAAGAAGCTGTTTTAGACCAAAACGAGCTAGATCTGAATACATCGGTTTTACAAGTGTCTATGTGATACGCGTCAAAACTTTTTCTCTTATAACTGCGCGAAAAGCATTTATTCGTGCTTAATACAACGAAACAAGCTGTTTTAGACCTAAACGAGCTAGATCTGAACACATCGGTTTTACAAGTGTCCATGTGATACGCGTCAAAACTTTTTCTCATAACTACTCGAAAATCTTGTATTCGTGCGTATTACAACGAAACAAGCTGTTTTAGACCAAAACGAGCTGGATCTGAACACATCGGTTTTACAAGTGTATGTGATACGCGTCAAAACTTTTTCTCTTATAACTGCGCGAAAAGCATGTATTCGTGCTTAATACAACGAAACAAGCTGTTTTAGACCTAAACGAGCTAGATCTGAACACATCGGTTTTACAAATGTCCATGTGATACGCGTCAAAGCTTTTTCTCTTATAACTGCACGAAAAGCATGTATTCGTGCTTAATACAACGAAACAAGCTGTTTTAGACCTAAACGAGCTAGATCTGAACACATCGGTTTTACAAGTGTCTATGTGATACGCGTCAAAACTTTTTCTCTTATAACTGCTCGAAAAGCTTGTATTCATGCGTAATACAACGAAAGAAGCTGTTTTAGACCAAAACGAGCTAGATCTGAACACATCGGTTTTACAAGTGTCTATGTGATACGCGTCAAAACTTTTTCTCCTATAACTGCGCGAAAAGCATGTTTTCGTGCTTAATACAACGAAACAAGCTGTTTTAGACCTAAACGAGCTAGATCTGAACACATCCATGCGATACGCGTCAAAACTTTTTCTCTTATAACTGCGCGAAAAGCATGTATTCGTGCTTAATACAACGAAACAAGCTGTTTTAGACCTAAACGAGCTAGATCTGAACACATCGGTTTTACAAGTGTCTATGTGATACGCGTCAAAACTTTTTCTCTTATAACTGCGCGAAAAGCATGTATTCGTGCTTAATACAACGAAACAAGCTGTTTTAGACCTAAACGAGCTAGATCTGAACACATCGGTTTTATAAGTGTCTATGTGATACGCGTCAAAACTTTTTCTCTTATAACTGCGCGAAAAGCATGTATTCGTGCTTAATACAACGAAACAAGCTGTTTTAGACCTAAACGAGCTAGATCTGAACACATCGGTTTTATAAGTGTCTATGTGATACGCGTCAAAACTTTTTCTCTTATAACTGCGCGAAAAGCATGTATTCGTGCTTAATACAACGAAACAAGCTGTTTTAGACCTAAACGAGCTAGATCTGAACACATCGGTTTTACAAATGTCCATGTGATACGCGTCAAAACTTTTTCTCTTATAACTGCTCGAAAAGCATGTATTCGTGCGTAATACAACGAAAGAAGCTGTTCTAGACCAAAACGAGCTAGATCTGAACACATCGGTTTTACAAGTGTCCATGTGATACGCGTCAAAACTTCTGATAACTGCTCGAAAAGCTTGCATTCGTGCTTAATACAACGAAACAAGCTGTTTTAGACCAAAACGAGCTAGATCTGAACACATCGGTTTTACAAGTGTCTATGTGATACGCGTCAAAACTTTTTCTCTTATAACTGCGCGAAAAGCATGTATTCGTGCTTAATACAACGAAACAAGCTGTTTTAGACCTAAACGAGCTAGATCTGAACACATCGGTTTTACAAGTGTCCATGTGATACGCGTCAAAACTTTTTCTCATAACTACTCGAAAAGCTTGTATTCGTGCGTATTACAACGAAACAAGCTGTTTTAGACCAAAACGAGCTGGATCTGAACACATCGGTTTTACAAGTGTATGTGATACGCGTCAAAACTTTTTCTCTTATAACTGCGCGAAAAGCATGTATTCGTGCTTAATACAACGAAACAAGCTGTTTTAGACCTAAACGAGCTAGATCTGAACACATCGGTTTTACAAATGTCTATGTGATACGCGTCAAAGCTTTTTCTCTTATAACTGCACGAAAAGCATGTATTCGTGCTTAATACAACGAAACAAGCTGTTTTAGACCTAAACGAGCTAGATCTGAACACATCGGTTTTACAAGTGTCTATGTGATACGCGTCAAAACTTTTTCTCTTATAACTGCTCGAAAAGCTTGTATTCATGCGTAATACAACGAAAGAAGCTGTTTTAGACCAAAACGAGCTAGATCTGAACACATCGGTTTTACAAGTGTCTATGTGATACGCGTCAAAACTTTTTCTCTTATAACTGCGCGAAAAGCGTTTTCGTGCTTAATACAACGAAACAAGCTGTTTTAGACCTAAACGAGCTAGATCTGAACACATCCATGCGATACGCGTCAAAACTTTTTCTCTTATAACTGCGCGAAAAGCATGTATTCGTGCTTAATACAACGAAACAAGCTGTTTTAGACCTAAACGAGCTAGATCTGAACACATCGGTTTTACAAGTGTCTATGTGATACGCGTCAAAACTTTTTCTCTTATAACTGCGCGAAAAGCATGTATTCGTGCTTAATACAACGAAACAAGCTGTTTTAGACCTAAACGAGCTAGATCTGAACACATCGGTTTTATAAGTGTCTATGTGATACGCGTCAAAACTTTTTCTCTTATAACTGCGCGAAAAGCATGTATTCGTGCTTAATACAACGAAACAAGCTGTTTTAGACCTAAACGAGCTAGATCTGAACACATCGGTTTTACAAATGTCCATGTGATACGCGTCAAAACTTTTTCTCTTATAACTGCTCGAAAAGCATGTATTCGTGCTTAGTACAACGAAACAAGCTGTTTTAGACCTAAACGAGCTAGATCTGAACACATCGGTTTTACAAATGTCCATGTGATACGCGTCAAAACTTTTTCTCTTATAACTGCGCGAAAAGCATGTATTCGTGCTTAATACAACGAAACAAGCTGTTTTAGACCTAAACGAGCTAGATCTGAACACATCGGTTTTACAAGTGTCTATGTGATACGCGTCAAAACTTTTTCTCTTATAACTGCGCGAAAAGCATGTATTCGTGCTTAATACAACGAAACAAGCTGTTTTAGACCTAAACGAGCTAGATCTGAACACATCGGTTTTACAAGTGTCTATGTGATACGCGTCAAAACTTTTTCTCTTATAACTGCTCGAAAACCTTGTATTCATGCGTAATACAACGAAAGAAGCTGTTCTAAACCAAAACGAGCTAGATCTGAACACATCGGTTTTACAAGTGTCCATGTGATACGCGTCAAAACTTCTGATAACTGCTCGAAAAGCTTGCATTCGTGCTTAATACAACGAAACAAGCTGTTTTAGTCCAAAACGAGCTAGATCTGAACACATCGGTTTTACAAGTGTCTATGTGATACGCGTCAAAACTTTTTCTCTTATAACTGCGCGAAAAGCATGTATTCGTGCTTAATACAACGAAACAAGCTGTTTTAGACCTAATCGAGCTAGATCTGAACACATCGGTTTTACAAGTGTCCATGTGATACGCGTCAAAACTTCTGATAACTGCTCGAAAAGCTTGCATTCGTGCTTAATACAACGAAACAAGCTGTTTTAGACCAAAACGAGCTAGATCTGAACACATCGGTTTTACAAGTGTCTATGTGATACGCGTCAAAACTTTTTCTCTTATAACTGCGCGAAAAGCATGTATTCGTGCTTAATACAACGAAACAAGCTGTTTTAGACCTAAACGAGCTAGATCTGAACACATCGGTTTTACAAGTGTCCATGTGATACGCGTCAAAACTTTTTCTCATAACTACTCGAAAAGCTTGTATTCGTGCGTATTACAACGAAACAAGCTGTTTTAGACCAAAACGAGCTAGATCTGAACACATCGGTTTTACAAGTGTATGTGATACGCGTGACTTTTTCTCTTATAACTGCGCGAAAAGCATGTATTCGTGTTTAATACAACGAAACAAGCTGTTTTAGACCTAAACGAGCTAGATCTGAACACATCGGTTTTACAAATGTCCATGTGATACGCGTCAAAGCTTTTTCTCTTATAACTGCACGAAAAGCATGTATTCGTGCCTAATACAACGAAACAAGCTGTTTTAGACCTAAACGAGCTAGATCTGAACACATCGGTTTTACAAGTGTCTATGTGATACGCGTCAAAACTTTTTCTCTTATAACTGCTCGAAAAGCTTGTATTCATGCGTAATACAACGAAAGAAGCTGTTTTAGACCAAAACGAGCTAGATCTGAACACATCGGTTTTACAAGTGTCTATGTGATACGCGTCAAAACTTTTTCTCTTATAACTGCGCGAAAAGCATGTATTCGTGCTTAATACAACGAAACAAGCTGTTTTAGACCTAAACGAGCTAGATCTGAACACATCCATGTGATACGCGTCAAAACTTTTTCTCTTATAACTGCGCGAAAAGCATGTATTCGTGCTTAATACAACGAAACAAGCTGTTTTAGACCTAAACGAGCTAGATCTGAACAGATCGGTTTTACAAGTGTCTATGTGATACGCGTCAAAACTTTTTCTCTTATAACTGCGCGAAAAGCATGTATTCGTGCTTAATACAACGAAACAAGCTGTTTTAGACCTAAACGAGCTAGATCTGAACACATCGGTTTTACAAGTGTCTATGTGATACGCGTCAAAACTTTTTCTCTTATAACTGCGCGAAAAGCATGTATTCGTGCTTAATACAACGAAACAAGCTGTTTTAGACCTAAACGAGCTAGATCTGAACACATCGGTTTTACAAATGTCCATGTGATACGCGTCAAAACTTTTTCTCTTATAACTGCGCGAAAAGCATGTATTCGTGCTTAGTACAACGAAACAAGCTGTTTTAGACCTAAACGAGCTAGATCTGAACACATCGGTTTTACAAGTGTCTATGTGATACGCGTCAAAACGTTTTCTCTTATAACTGCTCGAAAAGCTTGTATTCATGCGTAATACAACGAAAGAAGCTGTTTTAGACCAAAACGAGCTAGATCTGAACACATCGGTTTTACAAGTGTCTATGTGATACGCGTCAAAACTTTTTCTCTAACTGCGCGAAAAGCACGTATTCGTGCTTAATACAACGAAACAAGCTGTTTTAGACCTAAACGAGCTAGATCTGAACACATCAGTTTTACAAATGTCCATGTGATACGCGTCAAACCTTTTTCTCTTATAACTGCGCGAAAAGCATGTATTCGTGCTTAATACAACGAAAGAAGCTGTTTTAGACCTAAACGAGCTAGATCTGAACACATCGGTTTTACAAATGCCCATGTGATACGCGTCAAAACGTTTTCTCTTATAACTGCGCGAAAAGCATGTATTCGTGCTTAATACAACGAAACAAGTTGTTTTAGGCCAAAACGAGCTAGATCTGAACACATCGGTTTTACAAGTGTCTATGTGATACGCGTCAAAACTTTTTCTCTTATAACTGCGCGAAAAGCATGTATTCGTGCTTAATACAACGAAACAAGCTGTTTTAGACCTAAACGAGCTAGATCTGAACACATCGGTTTTACAAATGTCCATGTGATACGCGTCAAAACTTTTTCTCTTATAACTGCTCGAAAAGCTTGTATTCATGCGTAATACAACGAAAGAAGCTGTTTTAGACCAAAACGAGCTAGATCTGAATACATCGGTTTTACAAGTGTCTATGTGATACGCGTCAAAACTTTTTCTCTTATAACTGCGCGAAAAGCATGTATTCGTGCTTAATACAACGAAACAAGCTGTTTTAGACCTAAACGAGCTAGATCTGAACACATCGGTTTTACAAGTGTCCATGTGATACGCGTCAAAACTTTTTCTCATAACTACTCGAAAAGCTTGTATTCGTGCGTATTACAACGAAACAAGCTGTTTTAGACCAAAACGAGCTGGATCTGAACACATCGGTTTTACAAGTGTATGTGATACGCGTCAAAACTTTTTCTCTTATAACTGCGCGAAAAGCATGTATTCGTGCTTAATACAACGAAACAAGCTGTTTTAGACCTAAACGAGCTAGATCTGAACACATCGGTTTTACAAATGTCCATGTGATACGCGTCAAAGCTTTTTCTCTTATAACTGCACGAAAAGCATGTATTCGTGCTTAATACAACGAAACAAGCTGTTTTAGACCTAAACGAGCTAGATCTGAACACATCGGTTTTACAAGTGTCTATGTGATACGCGTCAAAACTTTTTCTCTTATAACTGCGCGAAAAGCATGTATTCGTGCTTAATACAACGAAACAAGCTGTTTTAGACCTAAACGAGCTAGATCTGAACACATCGGTTTTACAAGTGTCCATGTGATACGCGTCAAAACTTTTTCTCTTATAACTGCGCGAAAAGCATGTATTCGTGCTTAATACAACGAAACAAGCTGTTTTAGACCTAAACGAGCTAGATCTGAACACATCGGTTTTACAAGTGTCTATGTGATACGCGTCAAAACTTTTTCTCTTATAACTGCGCGAAAAGCATGTATTCGTGCTTAATACAACGAAACAAGCTGTTTTAGACCTAAACGAGCTTGATCTGAACACATCGGTTTTACAAGTGTCTATGTGATAGGCGTCAAAACTTTTTCTCTTATAACTGCTCGAAAACCTTGTATTCATGCGTAATACAACGAAAGAAGCTGTTCTAGACCAAAACGAGCTAGATCTGAACACATCGGTTTTACAAGTGTCCATGTGATACGCGTCAAAACTTCTGATAACTGCTCGAAAAGCTTGCATTCGTGCTTAATACAACGAAACAAGCTGTTTTAGACCAAAACGAGCTAGATCTGAACACATCGGTTTTACAAGTGTCTATGTGATACGCGTCAAAACTTTTTCTCTTATAACTGCGCGAAAAGCATGTATTCGTCCTTAATACAACGAAACAAGCTGTTTTAGACCTAAACGAGCTAGATCTGAACACATCGGTTTTACAAGTGTCCATGTGATACGCGTCAAAACTTTTTCTCATAACTACTCGAAAAGCTTGTATTCGTGCGTATTACAACGAAACAAGCTGTTTTAGACCAAAACGAGCTAGATCTGAACACATCGGTTTTACAAGTGTATGTGATACGCGTCAAAACTTTTTCTCTTATAACTGCGCGAAAAGCATGTATTCGTGCTTAATACAACGAAACAAGCTGTTTTAGACCTAAACGAGCTAGATCTGAACACATCGGTTTTACAAGTGTCTATGTGATACGCGTCAAAACTTTTTCTCTTATAACTGCTCGAAAAGCTTGTATTCATGCGTAATACAACGAAAGAAGCTGTTTTAGACCAAAACGAGCTAGATCTGAACACATCGGTTTTACAAGTGTCTATGTGATACGCGTCAAAACTTTTTCTCTTATAACTGCGCGAAAAGCATGTATTCGTGCTTAATACAACGAAACAAGCTGTTTTAGACCTAAACGAGCTAGATCTGAACACATCCATGTGATACGCGTCAAAACTTTTTCTCTTATAACTGCGCGAAAAGCATGTATTCGTGCTTAATACAACGAAACAAGCTGTTTTAGACCTAAACGAGCTAGATCTGAACACATCGGTTTTACAAATGTCCATGTGATACGCGTCAAAGCTTTTTCTCTTATAACTGCACGAAAAGCATGTATTCGTGCTTAATACAACGAAACAAGCTGTTTTAGACCTAAACGAGCTAGATCTGAACACATCGGTTTTACAAGTGTCTATGTGATACGCGTCAAAACTTTTTCTCTTATAACTGCTCGAAAAGCTTGTATTCATGCGTAATACAACGAAAGAAGCTGTTTTAGACCAAAACGAGCTAGATCTGAACACATCGGTTTTACAAGTGTCTATGTGATACGCGTCAAAACTTTTTCTCTTATAACTGCGCGAAAAGCATGTATTCGTGCTTAATACAACGAAACAAGCTGTTTTAGACCTAAACGAGCTAGATCTGAACACATCCATGTGATACGCGTCAAAACTTTTTCTCTTATAACTGCGCGAAAAGCATGTATTCGTGCTTAATACAACGAAACAAGCTGTTTTAGACCTAAACGAGCTAGATCTGAACACATCGGTTTTACAAGTGTCTATGTGATACGCGTCAAAACTTTTTCTCTTATAACTGCGCGAAAAGCATGTATTCGTGCTTAATACAACGAAACAAGCTGTTTTAGACCTAAACGAGCTAGATCTGAACACATCGGTTTTACAAATGTCCGTGTGATACGCGTCAAAACTTTTTCTCTTATAACTGCGCGAAAAGCATGTATTCGTGCTTAGTACAACGAAACAAGCTGTTTTAGACCTAAACGAGCTAGATCTGAACACATCGGTTTTACAAGTGTCTATGTGATACGCGTCAAAACGTTTTCTCTTATAACTGCTCGAAAAGCTTGTATTCATGCGTAATACAACGAAAGAAGCTGTTTTAGACCAAAACGAGCTAGATCTGAACACATCGGTTTTACAAGTGTCTATGTGATACGCGTCAAAACTTTTTCTCTTATAACTGCGCGAAAAGCATGTATTCGTGCTTAATACAACGAAACAAGCTGTTTTAGACCTAAACGAGCTAGATCTGAACACATCAGTTTTACAAATGTCCATGGATACGCGTCAAACCTTTTTCTCTTATAACTGCGCGAAAAGCATGTATTCGTGCTTAATACAACGAAAGAAGCTGTTTTAGACCTAAACGAGCTAGATCTGAACACATCGGTTTTACAAATGTCCATGTGATACGCGTCAAAACTTTTTCTCTTATAACTGCTCGAAAGGCTTGTATTCATGCGTAATACAACGAAAGAAGCTGTTTTAGACCAAAACGAGCTAGATCTGAATACATCGGTTTTACAAGTGTCTATGTGATACGCGTCAAAACTTTTTCTCTTATAACTGCGCGAAAAGCATGTATTCGTGCTTAATACAACGAAACAAGCTGTTTTAGACCTAAACGAGCTAGATCTGAACACATCGGTTTTACAAGTGTCTATGTGATACGCGTCAAAACTTTTTCTCTTATAACTGCGCGAAAAGCATGTATTCGTGCTTAATACAACGAAACAAGCTGTTTTAGACCTAAACGAGCTAGATCTGAACACATCGGTTTTACAAGTGTCTATGTGATACGCGTCAAAACTTTTTCTCTTATAACTGCTCGAAAACCTTGTATTCATGCGTAATACAACGAAAGAAGCTGTTCTAGACCAAAACGAGCTAGATCTGAACACATCGGTTTTACAAGTGTCCATGTGATACGCGTCAAAACTTCTGATAACTGCTCGAAAAGCTTGCATTCGTGCTTAATACAACGAAACAAGCTGTTTTAGACCAAAACGAGCTAGATCTGAACACATCGGTTTTACAAGTGTCTATGTGATACGCGTCAAAACTTTTTCTCTTATAACTGCGCGAAAAGCATGTATTCGTGCTTAATACAACGAAACAAGCTGTTTTAGACCTAAACGAGCTAGATCTGAACACATCGGTTTTACAAGTGTCTATGTGATACGCGTCAAAACTTTTTCTCTTATAACTGCGCGAAAAGCATGTATTCGTGCTTAATACAACGAAACAAGCTGTTTTAGACCTAAACGAGCTAGATCTGAACACATCGGTTTTACAAGTGTTTATGTGATACGCGTCAAAACTTTTTCTCTTATAACTGCGCGAAAAGCATGTATTCGTGCTTAATACAACGAAACAAGCTGTTTTAGACCTAAACGAGCTAGATCTGAACACATCGGTTTTACAAATGTCCATGTGATACGCGTCAAAACTTTTTCTCCTATAACTGCGCGAAAAGCATGTATTCGTGCTTAGTACAACGAAACAAGCTGTTTTAGACCTAAACGAGCTAGATCTGAACACATCGGTTTTACAAGTGTCTATGTGATACGCGTCAAAACGTTTTCTCTTATAACTGCTCGAAAAGCTTGTATTCATGCGTAATACAACGAAAGAAGCTGTTTTAGACCAAAACGAGCTAGATCTGAACACATCGGTTTTAAAAGTGTATGTGATACGCGTCAAAACTTTTTCTCTTATAACTGCGCGAAAAGCATGTATTCGTGCTTAATACAACGAAACAAGCTGTTTTAGACCTAAACGAGCTAGATCTGAACACATCGGTTTTACAAGTGTCTATGTGATACGCGTCAAAACTTTTTCTCTTATAACTGCGCGAAAAGCTTGTATTCGTGCTTAATACAACGAAAGAAGCTGTTTTAGACCTAAACGAGCTAGATCTGAACACATCGGTTTTACAAATGTCCATGTGATACGCGTCAAAACTTTTTCTCTTATAACTGCGCGAAAAGCATGTATTCGTGCTTAGTACAACGAAACAAGCTGTTTTAGACCTAAACGAGCTAGATCTGAACACATCGGTTTTACAAGTGTCTGTGATACGCGTCAAAACGTTTTCTCTTATAACTGCTCGAAAAGCTTGTATTCATGCGTAATACAACAAAAGAAGCTGTTTTAGACCAAAACGAGCTAGATCTGAACACATCGGTTTTACAAGTGTCTATGTGATACGCGTCGAAACTTTTTCTCTTATAACTGCGCGAAAAGCATGTATTCGTGCTTAATACAACGAAACAAGCTGTTTTAGACCTAAACGAGCTAGATCTGAACACATCGGTTTTACAAATGTCCATGTGATACGCGTCAAAACTTTTTCTCTTATAACTGCGCGAAAAGCATGTATTCGTGCTTAATACAACGAAAGAAGCTGTTTTAGACCTAAACGAGCTAGATCTGAACACATCGGTTTTACAAATGTCCATGTGATACGCGTCAAAACGTTTTCTCTTATAACTGCGCGAAAAGCATGTATTCGTGCTTAATACAACGAAACAAGTTGTTTTAGGCCAAAACGAGCTAGATCTGAACACATCGGTTTTACAAGTGTCTATGTGATACGCGTCAAAACTTTTTCTCTTATAACTGCGCGAAAAGCATGTATTCGTGCTTAATACAACGAAACAAGCTGTTTTAGACCTAAACGAGCTAGATCTGAACACATCGGTTTTACAAATGTCCATGTGATACGCGTCAAAACTTTTTCTCTTATAACTGCTCGAAAAGCTTGTATTCATGCGTAATACAACGAAAGAAGCTGTTTTAGACCAAAACGAGCTAGATCTGAATACATCGGTTTTACAAGTGTCTATGTGATACGCGTCAAAACTTTTTCTCTTATAACTGCGCGAAAAGCATGTATTCGTGCTTAATACAACGAAACAAGCTGTTTTAGACCTAAACGAGCTAGATCTGAACACGTCGGTTTTACAAGTGTCCATGTGATACGCGTCAAAACTTTTTCTCATAACTACTCGAAAAGCTTGTATTCGTGCGTATTACAACGAAACAAGCTGTTTTAGACCAAAACGAGCTGGATCTGAACACATCGGTTTTACAAGTGTATGTGATACGCGTCAAAACTTTTTCTCTTATAACTGCGCGAAAAGCATGTATTCGTGCTTAATACAACGAAACAAGCTGTTTTAGACCTAAACGAGCTAGATCTGAACACATCGGTTTTACAAATGTCCATGTGATACGCGTCAAAGCTTTTTCTCTTATAACTGCACGAAAAGCATGTATTCGTGCTTAATACAACGAAACAAGCTGTTTTAGACCTAAACGAGCTAGATCTGAACACATCGGTTTTACAAGTGTCTATGTGATACGCGTCAAAACTTTTTCTCTTATAACTGCTCGAAAAGCTTGTATTCATGCGTAATACAACGAAAGAAGCTGTTTTAGACCAAAACGAGCTAGATCTGAACACATCGGTTTTACAAGTGTCTATGTGATACGCGTCAAAACTTTTTCTCTTATAACTGCGCGAAAAGCATGTTTTCGTGCTTAATACAACGAAACAAGCTGTTTTAGACCTAAACGAGCTAGATCTGAACACATCCATGCGATACGCGTCAAAACTTTTTCTCTTATAACTGCGCGAAAAGCATGTATTCGTGCTTAATACAACGAAACAAGCTGTTTTAGACCTAAACGAGCTAGATCTGAACACATCGGTTTTACAAATGTCCATGTGATACGCGTCAAAGCTTTTTCTCTTATAACTGCACGAAAAGCATGTATTCGTGCTTAATACAACGAAACAAGCTGTTTTAGACCTAAACGAGCTAGATCTGAACACATCGGTTTTACAAGTGTCTATGTGATACGCGTCAAAACTTTTTCTCTTATAACTGCTCGAAAAGCTTGTATTCATGCGTAATACAACGAAAGAAGCTGTTTTAGACCAAAACGAGCTAGATCTGAACACATCGGTTTTACAAGTGTCTATGTGATACGCGTCAAAACTTTTTCTCTTATAACTGCGCGAAAAGCATGTTTTCGTGCTTAATACAACGAAACAAGCTGTTTTAGACCTAAACGAGCTAGATCTGAACACATCCATGCGATACGCGTCAAAACTTTTTCTCTTATAACTGCGCGAAAAGCATGTATTCGTGCTTAATACAACGAAACAAGCTGTTTTAGACCTAAACGAGCTAGATCTGAACACATCGGTTTTACAAGTGTCTATGTGATACGCGTCAAAACTTTTTCTCTTATACCTGCGCGAAAAGCATGTATTCGTGCTTAATACAACGAAACAAGCTGTTTTAGACCTAAACGAGCTAGATCTGAACACATCGGTTTTATAAGTGTCTATGTGATACGCGTCAAAACTTTTTCTCTTATAACTGCGCGAAAAGCATGTATTCGTGCTTAATACAACGAAACAAGCTGTTTTAGACCTAAACGAGCTAGATCTGAACACATCGGTTTTACAAGTGTCCATGTGATACGCGTCAAAACTTTTTCTCATAACTACTCGAAAAGCTTGTATTCGTGCGTATTACAACGAAACAAGTTGTTTTAGACCAAAACGAGCTGGATCTGAACACATCGGTTTTACAAGTGTATGTGATACGCGTCAAAACTTTTTCTCTTATAACTGCGCGAAAAGCATGTATTCGTGCTTAATACAACGAAACAAGCTGTTTTAGACCTAAACGAGCTAGATCTGAACACATCGGTTTTACAAATGTCCATGTGATACGCGTCAAAGCTTTTTCTCTTATAACTGCACGAAAAGCATGTATTCGTGCTTAATACAACGAAACAAGCTGTTTTAGACCTAAACGAGCTAGATCTGAACACATCGGTTTTACAAGTGTCTATGTGATACGCGTCAAAACTTTTTCTCTTATAACTGCTCGAAAAGCTTGTATTCATGCGTAATACAACGTAAGAAGCTGTTTTAGACCAAAACGAGCTAGATCTGAACACATCGGTTTTACAAGTGTCTATGTGATACGCGTCAAAACTTTTTCTCTTATAACTGCGCGAAAAGCATGTTTTCGTGCTTAATACAACGAAACAAGCTGTTTTAGACCTAAACGAGCTAGATCTGAACACATCAGTTTTACAAATGTCCATGGATACGCGTCAAACCTTTTTCTCTTATAACTGCGCGAAAAGCATGTATTCGTGCTTAATACAACGAAAGAAGCTGTTTTAGACCTAAACGAGCTAGATCTGAACACATCGGTTTTACAAATGTCCATGTGATACGCGTCAAAACTTTTTCTCTTATAACTGCTCGAAAGGCTTGTATTCATGCGTAATACAACGAAAGAAGCTGTTTTAGACCAAAACGAGCTAGATCTGAATACATCGGTTTTACAAGTGTCTATGTGATACGCGTCAAAACTTTTTCTCTTATAACTGCGCGAAAAGCATGTATTCGTGCTTAATACAACGAAACAAGCTGTTTTAGACCTAAACGAGCTAGATCTGAACACATCGGTTTTACAAGTGTCTATGTGATACGCGTCAAAACTTTTTCTCTTATAACTGCGCGAAAAGCATGTATTCGTGCTTAATACAACGAAACAAGCTGTTTTAGACCTAAACGAGCTAGATCTGAACACATCGGTTTTACAAGTGTCTATGTGATACGCGTCAAAACTTTTTCTCTTATAACTGCTCGAAAACCTTGTATTCATGCGTAATACAACGAAAGAAGCTGTTCTAGACCAAAACGAGCTAGATCTGAACACATCGGTTTTACAAGTGTCCATGTGATACGCGTCAAAACTTCTGATAACTGCTCGAAAAGCTTGCATTCGTGCTTAATACAACGAAACAAGCTGTTTTAGACCAAAACGAGCTAGATCTGAACACATCGGTTTTACAAGTGTCTATGTGATACGCGTCAAAACTTTTTCTCTTATAACTGCGCGAAAAGCATGTATTCGTGCTTAATACAACGAAACAAGCTGTTTTAGACCTAAACGAGCTAGATCTGAACACATCGGTTTTACAAGTGTCTATGTGATACGCGTCAAAACTTTTTCTCTTATAACTGCGCGAAAAGCATGTATTCGTGCTTAATACAACGAAACAAGCTGTTTTAGACCTAAACGAGCTAGATCTGAACACATCGGTTTTACAAGTGTTTATGTGATACGCGTCAAAACTTTTTCTCTTATAACTGCGCGAAAAGCATGTATTCGTGCTTAATACAACGAAACAAGCTGTTTTAGACCTAAACGAGCTAGATCTGAACACATCGGTTTTACAAATGTCCATGTGATACGCGTCAAAACTTTTTCTCCTATAACTGCGCGAAAAGCATGTATTCGTGCTTAGTACAACGAAACAAGCTGTTTTAGACCTAAACGAGCTAGATCTGAACACATCGGTTTTACAAGTGTCTATGTGATACGCGTCAAAACGTTTTCTCTTATAACTGCTCGAAAAGCTTGTATTCATGCGTAATACAACGAAAGAAGCTGTTTTAGACCAAAACGAGCTAGATCTGAACACATCGGTTTTAAAAGTGTATGTGATACGCGTCAAAACTTTTTCTCTTATAACTGCGCGAAAAGCATGTATTCGTGCTTAATACAACGAAACAAGCTGTTTTAGACCTAAACGAGCTAGATCTGAACACATCGGTTTTACAAGTGTCTATGTGATACGCGTCAAAACTTTTTCTCTTATAACTGCGCGAAAAGCTTGTATTCGTGCTTAATACAACGAAAGAAGCTGTTTTAGACCTAAACGAGCTAGATCTGAACACATCGGTTTTACAAATGTCCATGTGATACGCGTCAAAACTTTTTCTCTTATAACTGCGCGAAAAGCATGTATTCGTGCTTAGTACAACGAAACAAGCTGTTTTAGACCTAAACGAGCTAGATCTGAACACATCGGTTTTACAAGTGTCTGTGATACGCGTCAAAACGTTTTCTCTTATAACTGCTCGAAAAGCTTGTATTCATGCGTAATACAACAAAAGAAGCTGTTTTAGACCAAAACGAGCTAGATCTGAACACATCGGTTTTACAAGTGTCTATGTGATACGCGTCGAAACTTTTTCTCTTATAACTGCGCGAAAAGCATGTATTCGTGCTTAATACAACGAAACAAGCTGTTTTAGACCTAAACGAGCTAGATCTGAACACATCGGTTTTACAAATGTCCATGTGATACGCGTCAAAACTTTTTCTCTTATAACTGCGCGAAAAGCATGTATTCGTGCTTAATACAACGAAAGAAGCTGTTTTAGACCTAAACGAGCTAGATCTGAACACATCGGTTTTACAAATGTCCATGTGATACGCGTCAAAACGTTTTCTCTTATAACTGCGCGAAAAGCATGTATTCGTGCTTAATACAACGAAACAAGTTGTTTTAGGCCAAAACGAGCTAGATCTGACACATCGGTTTTACAAGTGTCTATGTGATACGCGTCAAAACTTTTTCTCTTATAACTGCGCGAAAAGCATGTATTCGTGCTTAATACAACGAAACAAGCTGTTTTAGACCTAAACGAGCTAGATCTGAACACATCGGTTTTACAAATGTCCATGTGATACGCGTCAAAACTTTTTCTCTTATAACTGCTCGAAAAGCTTGTATTCATGCGTAATACAACGAAAGAAGCTGTTTTAGACCAAAACGAGCTAGATCTGAATACATCGGTTTTACAAGTGTCTATGTGATACGCGTCAAAACTTTTTCTCTTATAACTGCGCGAAAAGCATGTATTCGTGCTTAATACAACGAAACAAGCTGTTTTAGACCTAAACGAGCTAGATCTGAACACGTCGGTTTTACAAGTGTCCATGTGATACGCGTCAAAACTTTTTCTCATAACTACTCGAAAAGCTTGTATTCGTGCGTATTACAACGAAACAAGCTGTTTTAGACCAAAACGAGCTGGATCTGAACACATCGGTTTTACAAGTGTATGTGATACGCGTCAAAACTTTTTCTCTTATAACTGCGCGAAAAGCATGTATTCGTGCTTAATACAACGAAACAAGCTGTTTTAGACCTAAACGAGCTAGATCTGAACACATCGGTTTTACAAGTGTCTATGTGATACGCGTCAAAACTTTTTCTCTTATAACTGCTCGAAAAGCTTGTATTCATGCGTAATACAACGAAAGAAGCTGTTTTAGACCAAAACGAGCTAGATCTGAACACATCGGTTTTACAAGTGTCTATGTGATACGCGTCAAAACTTTTTCTCTTATAACTGCGCGAAAAGCATGTTTTCGTGCTTAATACAACGAAACAAGCTGTTTTAGACCTAAACGAGCTAGATCTGAACACATCCATGCGATACGCGTCAAAACTTTTTCTCTTATAACTGCGCGAAAAGCATGTATTCGTGCTTAATACAACGAAACAAGCTGTTTTAGACCTAAACGAGCTAGATCTGAACACATCGGTTTTACAAATGTCCATGTGATACGCGTCAAAGCTTTTTCTCTTATAACTGCACGAAAAGCATGTATTCGTGCTTAATACAACGAAACAAGCTGTTTTAGACCTAAACGAGCTAGATCTGAACACATCGGTTTTACAAGTGTCTATGTGATACGCGTCAAAACTTTTTCTCTTATAACTGCTCGAAAAGCTTGTATTCATGCGTAATACAACGAAAGAAGCTGTTTTAGACCAAAACGAGCTAGATCTGAACACATCGGTTTTACAAGTGTCTATGTGATACGCGTCAAAACTTTTTCTCTTATAACTGCGCGAAAAGCATGTTTTCGTGCTTAATACAACGAAACAAGCTGTTTTAGACCTAAACGAGCTAGATCTGAACACATCCATGCGATACGCGTCAAAACTTTTTCTCTTATAACTGCGCGAAAAGCATGTATTCGTGCTTAATACAACGAAACAAGCTGTTTTAGACCTAAACGAGCTAGATCTGAACACATCGGTTTTACAAGTGTCTATGTGATACGCGTCAAAACTTTTTCTCTTATACCTGCGCGAAAAGCATGTATTCGTGCTTAATACAACGAAACAAGCTGTTTTAGACCTAAACGAGCTAGATCTGAACACATCGGTTTTATAAGTGTCTATGTGATACGCGTCAAAACTTTTTCTCTTATAACTGCGCGAAAAGCATGTATTCGTGCTTAATACAACGAAACAAGCTGTTTTAGACCTAAACGAGCTAGATCTGAACACATCGGTTTTACAAGTGTCCATGTGATACGCGTCAAAACTTTTTCTCATAACTACTCGAAAAGCTTGTATTCGTGCGTATTACAACGAAACAAGTTGTTTTAGACCAAAACGAGCTGGATCTGAACACATCGGTTTTACAAGTGTATGTGATACGCGTCAAAACTTTTTCTCTTATAACTGCGCGAAAAGCATGTATTCGTGCTTAATACAACGAAACAAGCTGTTTTAGACCTAAACGAGCTAGATCTGAACACATCGGTTTTACAAATGTCCATGTGATACGCGTCAAAGCTTTTTCTCTTATAACTGCACGAAAAGCATGTATTCGTGCTTAATACAACGAAACAAGCTGTTTTAGACCTAAACGAGCTAGATCTGAACACATCGGTTTTACAAGTGTCTATGTGATACGCGTCAAAACTTTTTCTCTTATAACTGCTCGAAAAGCTTGTATTCATGCGTAATACAACGTAAGAAGCTGTTTTAGACCAAAACGAGCTAGATCTGAACACATCGGTTTTACAAGTGTCTATGTGATACGCGTCAAAACTTTTTCTCTTATAACTGCGCGAAAAGCATGTTTTCGTGCTTAATACAACGAAACAAGCTGTTTTAGACCTAAACGAGCTAGATCTGAACACATCCATGCGATACGCGTCAAAACTTTTTCTCTTATAACTGCGCGAAAAGCATGTATTCGTGCTTAATACAACGAAACAAGCTGTTTTAGACCTAAACGAGCTAGATCTGAACACATCGGTTTTACAAGTGTCTATGTGATACGCGTCAAAACTTTTTCTCTTATAACTGCGCGAAAAGCATGTATTCGTGCTTAATACAACGAAACAAGCTGTTTTAGACCTAAACGAGCTAGATCTGAACACATCGGTTTTATAAGTGTCTATGTGATACGCGTCAAAACTTTTTCTCTTATAACTGCGCGAAAAGCATGTATTCGTGCTTAATACAACGAAACAAGCTGTTTTAGACCTAAACGAGCTAGATCTGAACACATCGGTTTTACAAATGTCCATGTGATACGCGTCAAAACTTTTTCTCTTATAACTGCTCGAAAAGCATGTATTCGTGCTTAGTACAACGAAACAAGCTGTTTTAGACCTAAACGAGCTAGATCTGAACACATCGGTTTTACAAATGTCCATGTGATACGCGTCAAAACTTTTTCTCTTATAACTGCGCGAAAAGCATGTATTCGTGCTTAATACAACGAAACAAGCTGTTTTAGACCTAAACGAGCTAGATCTGAACACATCGGTTTTACAAGTGTCTATGTGATACGCGTCAAAACTTTTTCTCTTATAACTGCGCGAAAAGCATGTATTCGTGCTTAATACAACGAAACAAGCTGTTTTAGACCTAAACGAGCTAGATCTGAACACATCGGTTTTACAAGTGTCTATGTGATACGCGTCAAAACTTTTTCTCTTATAACTGCTCGAAAACCTTGTATTCATGCGTAATACAACGAAAGAAGCTGTTCTAGACCAAAACGAGCTAGATCTGAACACATCGGTTTTACAAGTGTCCATGTGATACGCGTCAAAACTTCTGATAACTGCTCGAAAAGCTTGCATTCGTGCTTAATACAACGAAACAAGCTGTTTTAGACCAAAACGAGCTAGATCTGAACACATCGGTTTTACAAGTGTCTATGTGATACGCGTCAAAACTTTTTCTCTTATAACTGCGCGAAAAGCATGTATTCGTGCTTAATACAACGAAACAAGCTGTTTTAGACCTAAACGAGCTAGATCTGAACACATCGGTTTTACAAGTGTCCATGTGATACGCGTCAAAACTTTTTCTCATAACTACTCGAAAAGCTTGTATTCGTGCGTATTACAACGAAACAAGCTGTTTTAGACCAAAACGAGCTAGATCTGAACACATCGGTTTTACAAGTGTATGTGATACGCGTGAAAACTTTTTCTCTTATAACTGCGCGAAAAGCATGTATTCGTGCTTAATACAACGAAACAAGCTGTTTTAGACCTAAACGAGCTAGATCTGAACACATCGGTTTTACAAATGTCCATGTGATACGCGTCAAAGCTTTTTCTCTTATAACTGCACGAAAAGCATGTATTCGTGCCTAATACAACGAAACAAGCTGTTTTAGACCTAAACGAGCTAAATCTGAACACATCGGTTTTACAAGTGTCTATGTGATACGCGTCAAAACTTTTTCTCTTATAACTGCTCGAAAAGCTTG
Source organism: Amblyomma americanum (assembly GCF_052857255.1). Lineage (NCBI taxonomy): Eukaryota > Metazoa > Arthropoda > Arachnida > Ixodida > Ixodidae > Amblyomma > Amblyomma americanum. The sequence goes on along the minus strand of NW_027526594.1, from coordinate 171,171 downwards.
TATTCATGCGTAATACAACGAAAGAAGCTGTTTTAGACCAAAACGAGCTAGATCTGAACACATCGGTTTTACAAGTGTCTATGTGATACGCGTCAAAACTTTTTCTCTTATAACTGCGCGAAAAGCATGTATTCGTGCTTAATACAACGAAACAAGCTGTTTTAGACCTAAACGAGCTAGATCTGAACACATCCATGTGATACGCGTCAAAACTTTTTCTCTTATAACTGCGCGAAAAGCATGTATTCGTGCTTAATACAACTAAACAAGCTGTTTTAGACCTAAACGAGCTAGATCTGAACACATCGGTTTTACAAGTGTCTATGTGATACGCGTCAAAACTTTTTCTCTTATAACTGCGCGAAAAGCATGTATTCGTGCTTAATACAACGAAACAAGCTGTTTTAGACCTAAACGAGCTAGATCTGAACACATCGGTTTTACAAGTGTCTATGTGATACGCGTCAAAACTTTTTCTCTTATAACTGCGCGAAAAGCATGTATTCGTGCTTAATACAACGAAACAAGCTGTTTTAGACCTAAACGAGCTAGATCTGAACACATCGGTTTTACAAATGTCCATGTGATACGCGTCAAAACTTTTTCTCTTATAACTGCGCGAAAAGCATGTATTCGTGCTTAGTACAACGAAACAAGCTGTCTTAGACCTAAACGAGCTAGATCTGAACACATCGGTTTTACAAGTGTCTATGTGATACGCGTCAAAACGTTTTCTCTTATAACTGCTCGAAAAGCTTGTATTCATGCGTAATACAACGAAAGAAGCTGTTTTAGACCAAAACGAGCTAGATCTGAACACATCGGTTTTACAAGTGTCTATGTGATACGCGTCAAAACTTTTTCTCTTATAACTGCGCGAAAAGCATGTATTCGTGCTTAATACAACGAAACAAGCTGTTTTAGACCTAAACGAGCTAGATCTGAACACATCGGCTTTACAAATGTCCATGTGATACGCGTCAAACCTTTTTCTCTTATAACTGCGCGAAAAGCATGTATTCGTGCTTAATACAACGAAAGAAGCTGTTTTAGACCTAAACGAGCTAGATCTGAACACATCGGTTTTACAAATGCCCATGTGATACGCGTCAAAACGTTTTCTCTTATAACTGCGCGAAAAGCATGTATTCGTGCTTAATACAACGAAACAAGTTGTTTTAGGCCAAAACGAGCTAGATCTGAACACATCGGTTTTACAAGTGTCTATGTGATACGCGTCAAAACTTTTTCTCTTATAACTGCGCGAAAAGCATGTATTCGTGCTTAATACAACGAAACAAGCTGTTTTAGACCTAAACGAGCTAGATCTGAACACATCGGTTTTACAAATGTCCATGTGATACGCGTCAAAACTTTTTCTCTTATAACTGCTCGAAAAGCTTGTATTCATGCGTAATACAACGAAAGAAGCTGTTTTAGACCAAAACGAGCTAGATCTGAATACATCGGTTTTACAAGTGTCTATGTGATACGCGTCAAAACTTTTTCTCTTATAACTGCGCGAAAAGCATGTATTCGTGCTTAATACAACGAAACAAGCTGTTTTAGACCTAAACGAGCTAGATCTGAACACATCGGTTTTACAAGTGTCCATGTGATACGCGTCAAAACTTTTTCTCATAACTACTCGAAAAGCTTGTATTCGTGCGTATTACAACGAAACAAGCTGTTTTAGACCAAAACGAGCTGGATCTGAACACATCGGTTTTACAAGTGTATGTGATACGCGTCAAAACTTTTTCTCTTATAACTGCGCGAAAAGCATGTATTCGTGCTTAATACAACAAAACAAGCTGTTTTAGACCTAAACGAGCTAGATCTGAACACATCGGTTTTACAAATGTCCATGTGATACGCGTCAAAGCTTTTTCTCTTATAACTGCACGAAAAGCATGTATTCGTGCTTAATACAACGAAACAAGCTGTTTTACACCTAAACGAGCTAGATCTGAACACATCGGTTTTACAAGTGTCTATGTGATACGCGTCAAAACTTTTTCTCTTATAACTGCTCGAAAAGCTTGTATTCATGCGTAATACAACGAAAGAAGCTGTTTTAGACCTAAACGAGCTAGATCTGAACACATCGGTTTTACAAATGTCCATGTGATACGCGTCAAAACTTTTTCTCTTATAACTGCGCGAAAAGCATGTATTCGTGCTTAATACAACGAAACAAGCTGTTTTAGACCTAAACGAGCTAGATCTGAACACATCGGTTTTACAAGTGTCTATGTGATACGCGTCAAAACTTTTTCTCTTATAACTGCGCGAAAAGCATGTATTCGTGCTTAATACAACGAAACAAGCTGTTTTAGACCTAAACGAGCTTGATCTGAACACATCGGTTTTACAAGTGTCTATGTGATAGGCGTCAAAACTTGTTCTCTTATAACTGCTCGAAAACCTTGTATTCATGCGTAATACAACGAAAGAAGCTGTTCTAGACCAAAACGAGCTAGATCTGAACACATCGGTTTTACAAGTGTCCATGTGATACGCGTCAAAACTTCTGATAACTGCTCGAAAAGCTTGCATTCGTGCTTAATACAACGAAACAAGCTGTTTTAGACCAAAACGAGCTAGATCTGAACACATCGGTTTTACAAGTGTCTATGTGATACGCGTCAAAACTTTTTCTCTTATAACTGCGCGAAAAGCATGTATTCGTGCTTAATACAACGAAACAAGCTGTTTTAGACCTAAACGAGCTAGATCTGAACACATCGGTTTTACAAGTGTCCATGTGATACGCGTCAAAACTTTTTCTCATAACTACTCGAAAAGCTTATATTCGTGCGTATTACAACGAAACAAGCTGTTTTAGACCAAAACGAGCTAGATCTGAACACATCGGTTTTACAAGTGTATGTGATACGCGTCAAAACTTTTTCTCTTATAACTGCGCGAAAAGCATGTATTCGTGCTTAATACAACGAAACAAGCTGTTTTAGACCTAAACGAGCTAGATCTGAACACATCGGTTTTACAAATGTCCATGTGATACGCGTCAAAGCTTTTTCTCTTATAACTGCACGAAAAGCATGTATTCGTGCTTAATACAACGAAACAAGCTGTTTTAGACCTAAACGAGCTAGATCTGAACACATCGGTTTTACAAGTGTCTATGTGATACGCGTCAAAACTTTTTCTCTTATAACTGCTCGAAAAGCTTGTATTCATGCGTAATACAACGAAAGAAGCTGTTTTAGACCAAAACGAGCTAGATCTGAACACATCGGTTTTACAAGTGTCTATGTGATACGCGTCAAAACTTTTTCTCTTATAACTGCGCGAAAAGCATGTATTCGTGCTTAATACAACGAAACAAGCTGTTTTAGACCTAAACGAGCTAGATCTGAACACATCCATGTGATACGCGTCAAAACTTTTTCTCTTATAACTGCGCGAAAAGCATGTATTCGTGCTTAATACAACGAAACAAGCTGTTTTAGACCTAAACGAGCTAGATCTGAACACATCGGTTTTACAAGTGTCTATGTGATACGCGTCAAAACGTTTTCTCTTATAACTGCGCGAAAAGCATGTATTCGTGCTTAATACAACGAAACAAGCTGTTTTAGACCTAAACGAGCTAGATCTGAACACATCGGTTTTACAAGTGTCTATGTGATACGCGTCAAAACTTTTTCTCTTATAACTGCGCGAAAAGCATGTATTCGTGCTTAATACAACGAAACAAGCTGTTTTCGACCTAAACGAGCTAGATCTGAACACATCGGTTTTACAAATGTCCATGTGATACGCGTCAAAACTTTTTCTCTTATAACTGCGCGAAAAGCATGTATTCGTGCTTAGTACAACGAAACAAGCTGTTTTAGACCTAAACGAGCTAGATCTGAACACATCGGTTTTACAAGTGTCTATGTGATACGCGTCAAAACGTTTTCTCTTATAACTGCTCGAAAAGCTTGTATTCATGCGTAATACAACGAAAGAAGCTGTTTTAGACCAAAACGAGCTAGATCTGAACACATCGGTTTTACAAGTGTCTATGTGATACGCGTCAAAACTTTTTCTCTTATAACTGCGCGAAAAGCATGTATTCGTGCTTAATACAACGAAACAAGCTGTTTTAGACCTAAACGAGCTAGATCTGAACACATCAGTTTTACAAATGTCCATGTGATACGCGTCAAACCTTTTTCTCTTATAACTGCGCGAAAAGCATGTATTCGTGCTTAATACAACGAAAGAAGCTGTTTTAGACCTAAACGAGCTAGATCTGAACACATCGGTTTTACAAATGTCCATGTGATACGCGTCAAAACGTTTTCTCTTATAACTGCGCGAAATGCATGTATTCGTGCTTAATACAACGAAACAAGTTGTTTTAGGCCAAAACGAGCTAGATCTGAACACATCAGTTTTACAAGTGTCTATGTGATACGCGTCAAAACTTTTTATCTTATAACTGCGCGAAAAGCATGTATTCGTGCTTAATACAACGAAACAAGCTGTTTTAGACCTAAACGAGCTAGATCTGAACACATCGGTTTTACAAATGTCCATGTGATACGCGTCAAAACTTTTTCTCTTATAACTGCTCGAAAGGCTTGTATTCATGCGTAATACAACGAAAGAAGCTGTTTTAGACCAAAACGAGCTAGATCTGAATACATCGGTTTTACAAGTGTCTATGTGATACGCGTCAAAACTTTTTCTCTTATAACTGCGCGAAAAGCATGTATTCGTGCTTAATACAACGAAACAAGCTGTTTTAGACCTAAACGAGCTAGATCTGAACACATCGGTTTTACAAGTGTCTATGTGATACGCGTCAAAACTTTTTCTCTTATAACTGCGCGAAAAGCATGTATTCGTGCTTAATACAACGAAACAAGCTGTTTTAGACCTAAACGAGCTAGATCTGAACACATCGGTTTTACAAGTGTCTATGTGATACGCGTCAAAACTTTTTCTCTTATAACTGCTCGAAAACCTTGTATTCATGCGTAATACAACGAAAGAAGCTGTTCTAGACCAAAACGAGCTAGATCTGAACACATCGGTTTTACAAGTGTCCATGTGATACGCGTCAAAACTTCTGATAACTGCTCGAAAAGCTTGCATTCGTGCTTAATACAACGAAACAAGCTGTTTTAGACCAAAACGAGCTAGATCTGAACACATCGGTTTTACAAGTGTCTATGTGATACGCGTCAAAAATTTTTCTCTTATAACTGCGCGAAAAGCATGTATTCGTGCTTAATACAACGAAACAAGCTGTTTTAGACCTAAACGAGCTAGATCTGAACACATCGGTTTTACAAATGTCCATGTGATACGCGTCAAAGCTTTTTCTCTTATAACTGCACGAAAAGCATGTATTCGTGCCTAATACAACGAAACAAGCTGTTTTAGACCTAAACGAGCTAGATCTGAACACATCGGTTTTACAAGTGTCTATGTGATACGCGTCAAAACTTTTTCTCTTATAACTGCTCGAAAAGCTTGTATTCATGCGTAATACAACGAAAGAAGCTGTTTTAGACCAAAACGAGCTAGATCTGAACACATCGGTTTTACAAGTGTCTATGTGATACGCGTCAAAACTTTTTCTCTTATAACTGCGCGAAAAGCATGTATTCGTGCTTAATACAACGAAACAAGCTGTTTTAGACCTAAACGAGCTAGATCTGAACACATCCATGTGATACGCGTCAAAACGTTTTCTCTTATAACTGCGCGAAAAGCATGTATTCGTGCTTAATACAACGAAACAAGCTGTTTTAGACCTAAACGAGCTAGATCTGAACACATCGGTTTTACAAGTGTCTGTGATACGCGTCAAAACTTTTTCTCTTATAACTGCGCGAAAAGCATGTATTCGTGCTTAATACAACGAAACAAGCTGTTTTAGACCTAAACGAGCTAGATCTGAACACATCGGTTTTACAAGTGTCTATGTGATACGCGTCAAAACTTTTTCTCTTATAACTGCGCGAAAAGCATGTATTCGTGCTTAATACAACGAAACAAGCTGTTTTAGACCTAAACGAGCTAGATCTGAACACATCGGTTTTACAAATGTCCATGTGATACGCGTCAAAACTTTTTCTCTTATAACTGCGCGAAAAGCATGTATTCGTGCTTAGTACAACGAAACAAGCTGTTTTAGACCTAAACGAGCTAGATCTGAACACATCGGTTTTACAAGTGTCTATGTGATACGCGTCAAAACGTTTTCTCTTATAACTGCTCGAAAAGCTTGTATTCATGCGTAATACAACGAAAGAAGCTGTTTTAGACCAAAACGAGCTAGATCTGAACACATCGGTTTTACAAGTGTCTATGTGATACGCGTCAAAACTTTTTCTCTTATAACTGCGCGAAAAGCATGTATTCGTGCTTAATACAACGAAACAAGCTGTTTTAGACCTAAACGAGCTAGATCTGAACACATCGGCTTTACAAATGTCCATGTGATACGCGTCAAACCTTTTTCTCTTATAACTGCGCGAAAAGCATGTATTCGTGCTTAATACAACGAAAGAAGCTGTTTTAGACCCAAACGAGCTAGATCTGAACACATCGGTTTTACAAATGCCCATGTGATACGCGTCAAAACGTTTTCTCTTATAACTGCGCGAAAAGCATGTATTCGTGCTTAATACAACGAAACAAGTTGTTTTAGGCCAAAACGAGCTAGATCTGAACACATCGGTTTTACAAGTGTCTATGTGATACGCGTCAAAACTTTTTCTCTTATAACTGCGCGAAAAGCATGTATTCGTGCTTAATACAACGAAACAAGCTGTTTTAGACCTAAACGAGCTAGATCTGAACACATCGGTTTTACAAATGTCCATGTGATACGCGTCAAAACTTTTTCTCTTATAACTGCTCGAAAAGCTTGTATTCATGCGTAATACAACGAAAGAAGCTGTTTTAGACCAAAACGAGCTAGATCTGAATACATCGGTTTTACAAGTGTCTATGTGATACGCGTCAAAACTTTTTCTCTTATAACTGCGCGAAAAGCATGTATTCGTGCTTAATACAACGAAACAAGCTGTTTTAGACCTAAACGAGCTAGATCTGAACACATCGGTTTTACAAGTGTCCATGTGATACGCGTCAAAACTTTTTCTCATAACTACTCGAAAAGCTTGTATTCGTGCGTATTACAACGAAACAAGCTGTTTTAGACCAAAACGAGCTGGATCTGAACACATCGGTTTTACAAGTGTATGTGATACGCGTCAAAACTTTTTCTCTTATAACTGCGCGAAAAGCATGTATTCGTGCTTAATACAACAAAACAAGCTGTTTTAGACCTAAACGAGCTTGATCTGAACACATCGGTTTTACAAATGTCCATGTGATACGCGTCAAAGCTTTTTCTCTTATAACTGCACGAAAAGCATGTATTCGTGCTTAATACAACGAAACAAGCTGTTTTAGACCTAAACGAGCTAGATCTGAACACATCGGTTTTACAAGTGTCTATGTGATAAGCGTCAAAACTTTTTCTCTTATAACTGCTCGAAAAGCTTGTATTCATGCGTAATACAACGAAAGAAGCTGTTTTAGACCTAAACGAGCTAGATCTGAACACATCGGTTTTACAAATGTCCATGTGATACGCGTCAAAACTTTTTCTCTTATAACTGCGCGAAAAGCATGTATTCGTGCTTAATACAACGAAACAAGCTGTTTTAGACCTAAACGAGCTAGATCTGAACACATCGGTTTTACAAGTGTCTATGTGATACGCGTCAAAACTTTTTCTCTTATAACTGCGCGAAAAGCATGTATTCGTGCCTAATACAACGAAACAAGCTGTTTTAGACCTAAACGAGCTTGATCTGAACACATCGGTTTTACAAGTGTCTATGTGATAGGCGTCAAAACTTGTTCTCTTATAACTGCTCGAAAACCTTGTATTCATGCGTAATACAACGAAAGAAGCTGTTCTAGACCAAAACGAGCTAGATCTGAACACATCGGTTTTACAAGTGTCCATGTGATACGCGTCAAAACTTCTGATAACTGCTCGAAAAGCTTGCATTCGTGCTTAATACAACGAAACAAGCTGTTTTAGACCAAAACGAGCTAGATCTGAACACATCGGTTTTACAAGTGTCTATGTGATACGCGTCAAAACTTTTTCTCTTATAACTGCGCGAAAAGCATGTATTCGTGCTTAATACAACGAAACAAGCTGTTTTAGACCTAAACGAGCTAGATCTGAACACATCGGTTTTACAAGTGTCCATGTGATACGCGTCAAAACTTTTTCTCATAACTACTCGAAAAGCTTGTATTCGTGCGTATTACAACGAAACAAGCTGTTTTAGACCAAAACGAGCTAGATCTGAACACATCGGTTTTACAAGTGTATGTGATACGCGTCAAAACTTTTTCTCTTATAACTGCGCGAAAAGCATGTATTCGTGCTTAATACAACGAAACAAGCTGTTTTAGACCTAAACGAGCTAGATCTGAACACATCGGTTTTACAAATGTCCATGTGATACGCGTCAAAGCTTTTTCTCTTATAACTGCACGAAAAGCATGTATTCGTGCTTAATACAACGAAACAAGCTGTTTTAGACCTAAACGAGCTAGATCTGAACACATCGGTTTTACAAGTGTCTATGTGATACGCGTCAAAACTTTTTCTCTTATAACTGCTCGAAAAGCTTGTATTCATGCGTAATACAACGAAAGAAGCTGTTTTAGACCAAAACGAGCTAGATCTGAACACATCGGTTTTACAAGTGTCTATGTGATACGCGTCAAAACTTTTTCTCTTATAACTGCGCGAAAAGCATGTATTCGTGCTTAATACAACGAAACAAGCTGTTTTAGACCTAAACGAGCTAGATCTGAACACATCCATGTGATACGCGTCAAAACTTTTTCTCTTATAACTGCGCGAAAAGCATGTATTCGTGCTTAATACAACGAAACAAGCTGTTTTAGACCTAAACGAGCTAGATCTGAACACATCGGTTTTACAAGTGTCTATGTGATACGCGTCAAAACTTTTTCTCTTATAACTGCGCGAAAAGCATGTATTCGTGCTTAATACAACGAAACAAGCTGTTTTAGACCTAAACGAGCTAGATCTGAACACATCGGTTTTACAAGTGTCTATGTGATACGCGTCAAAACTTTTTATCTTATAACTGCGCGAAAAGCATGTATTCGTGCTTAATACAACGAAACAAGCTGTTTTAGACCTAAACGAGCTAGATCTGAACACATCGGTTTTACAAATGTCCATGTGATACGCGTCAAAACTTTTTCTCTTATAACTGCTCGAAAGGCTTGTATTCATGCGTAATACAACGAAAGAAGCTGTTTTAGACCAAAACGAGCTAGATCTGAATACATCGGTTTTACAAATGTCTATGTGATACGCGTCAAAACTTTTTCTCTTATAACTGCGCGAAAAGCATGTATTCGTGCTTATTACAACGAAACAAGCTGTTTTAGACCTAAACGAGCTAGATCTGAACACATCGGTTTTACAAGTGTCTATGTGATACGCGTCAAAACTTTTTCTCTTATAACTGCGCGAAAAGCATGTATTCGTGCTTAATACAACGAAACAAGCTGTTTTAGACCTAAACGAGCTAGATCTGAACACATCGGTTTTACAAGTGTCTATGTGATACGCGTCAAAACTTTTTCTCTTATAACTGCTCGAAAACCTTGTATTCATGCGTAATACAACGAAAGAAGCTGTTCTAGACCAAAACGAGCTAGATCTGAACACATCGGTTTTACAAGTGTCCATGTGATACGCGTCAAAACTTCTGATAACTGCTCGAAAAGCTTGCATTCGTGCTTAATACAACGAAACAAGCTGTTTTAGACCAAAACGAGCTAGATCTGAACACATCGGTTTTACAAGTGTCTATGTGATACGCGTCAAAACTTTTTCTCTTATAACTGCGCGAAAAGCATGTATTCGTGCTTAATACAACGAAACAAGCTGTTTTAGACCTAAACGAGCTAGATCTGAACACATCGGTTTTACAAGTGTCTATGTGATACGCGTCAAAACTTTTTCTCTTATAACTGCGCGAAAAGCATGTATTCGTGCTTAATACAACGAAACAAGCTGTTTTAGACCTAAACGAGCTAGATCTGAACACATCGGTTTTACAAGTGTCTATGTGATACGCGTCAAAACTTTTTCTCTTATAACTGCGCGAAAAGCATGTATTCGTGCTTAATACAACGAAACAAGCTGTTTTAGACCTAAACGAGCTAGATCTGAACACATCGGTTTTACAAATGTCCATGTGATACGCGTCAAAACTTTTTCTCCTATAACTGCGCGAAAAGCATGTATTCGTGCTTAGTACAACGAAACAAGCTGTTTTAGACCTAAACGAGCTAGATCTGAACACATCGGTTTTACAAGTGTCTATGTGATACGCGTCAAAACGTTTTCTCTTATAACTGCTCGAAAAGCTTGTATTCATGCGTAATACAACGAAAGAAGCTGTTTTAGAGCAAAACGAGCTAGATCTGAACACATCGGTTTTAAAAGTGTCTATGTGATACGCGTCAAAACTTTTTCTCTTATAACTGCGCGAAAAGCATGTATTCGTGCTTAATACAACGAAACAAGCTGTTTTAGACCTAAACGAGCTAGATCTGAACACATCGGTTTTACAAATGTCCATGTGATACGCGTCAAAGCTTTTTCTCTTATAACTGCACGAAAAGCATGTATTCGTGCCTAATACAACGAAACAAGCTGTTTTAGACCTAAACGAGCTAGATCTGAACACATCGGTTTTACAAGTGTCTATGTGATACGCGTCAAAACTTTTTCTCTTATAACTGCTCGAAAAGCTTGTATTCATGCGTAATACAACGAAAGAAGCTGTTTTAGACCAAAACGAGCTAGATCTGAACACATCGGTTTTACAAGTGTCTATGTGATACGCGTCAAAACTTTTTCTCTTATAACTGCGCGAAAAGCATGTATTCGTGCTTAATACAACGAAACAAGCTGTTTTAGACCTAAACGAGCTAGATCTGAACACATCCATGTGATACGCGTCAAAACGTTTTCTCTTATAACTGCTCGAAAAGCATGTATTCGTGCTTAATACAACGAAACAAGCTGTTTTAGACCTAAACGAGCTAGATCTGAACACATCGGTTTTACAAGTGTCTATGTGATACGCGTCAAAACTTTTTCTCTTATAACTGCGCGAAAAGCATGTATTCGTGCTTAATACAACGAAACAAGCTGTTTTAGACCTAAACGAGCTAGATCTGAACACATCGGTTTTACAAGTGTCTATGTGATACGCGTCAAAACTTTTTCTCTTATAACTGCGCGAAAAGCATGTATTCGTGCTTAATACAACGAAACAAGCTGTTTTAGACCTAAACGAGCTAGATCTGAACACATCGGTTTTACAAATGTCCATGTGATACGCGTCAAAACTTTTTCTCTTATAACTGCGCGAAAAGCATGTATTCGTGCTTAGTACAACGAAACAAGCTGTTTTAGACCTAAACGAGCTAGATCTGAACACATCGGTTTTACAAGTGTCTATGTGATACGCGTCAAAACGTTTTCTCTTATAACTGCTCGAAAAGCTTGTATTCATGCGTAATACAACGAAAGAAGCTGTTTTAGACCAAAACGAGCTAGATCTGAACACATCGGTTTTACAAGTGTCTATGTGATACGCGTCAAAACTTTTTCTCTTATAACTGCGCGAAAAGCATGTATTCGTGCTTAATACAACGAAACAAGCTGTTTTAGACCTAAACGAGCTAGATCTGAACACATCGGCTTTACAAATGTCCATGTGATACGCGTCAAACCTTTTTCTCTTATAACTGCGCGAAAAGCATGTATTCGTGCTTAATACAACGAAAGAAGCTGTTTTAGACCCAAACGAGCTAGATCTGAACACATCGGTTTTACAAATGCCCATGTGATACGCGTCAAAACGTTTTCTCTTATAACTGCGCGAAAAGCATGTATTCGTGCTTAATACAACGAAACAAGTTGTTTTAGGCCAAAACGAGCTAGATCTGAACACATCGGTTTTACAAGTGTCTATGTGATACGCGTCAAAACTTTTTCTCTTATAACTGCGCGAAAAGCATGTATTCGTGCTTAATACAACGAAACAAGCTGTTTTAGACCTAAACGAGCTAGATCTGAACACATCGGTTTTACAAATGTCCATGTGATACGCGTCAAAACTTTTTCTCTTATAACTGCTCGAAAAGCTTGTATTCATGCGTAATACAACGAAAGAAGCTGTTTTAGACCAAAACGAGCTAGATCTGAATACATCGGTTTTACAAGTGTCTATGTGATACGCGTCAAAACTTTTTCTCTTATAACTGCGCGAAAAGCATGTATTCGTGCTTAATACAACGAAACAAGCTGTTTTAGACCTAAACGAGCTAGATCTGAACACATCGGTTTTACAAGTGTCCATGTGATACGCGTCAAAACTTTTTCTCATAACTACTCGAAAAGCTTGTATTCGTGCGTATTACAACGAAACAAGCTGTTTTAGACCAAAACGAGCTGGATCTGAACACATCGGTTTTACAAGTGTATGTGATACGCGTCAAAACTTTTTCTCTTATAACTGCGCGAAAAGCATGTATTCGTGCTTAATACAACAAAACAAGCTGTTTTAGACCTAAACGAGCTAGATCTGAACACATCGGTTTTACAAATGTCCATGTGATACGCGTCAAAGCTTTTTCTCTTATAACTGCACGAAAAGCATGTATTCGTGCTTAATACAACGAAACAAGCTGTTTTAGACCTAAACGAGCTAGATCTGAACACATCGGTTTTACAAGTGTCTATGTGATAAGCGTCAAAACTTTTTCTCTTATAACTGCTCGAAAAGCTTGTATTCATGCGTAATACAACGAAAGAAGCTGTTTTAGACCTAAACGAGCTAGATCTGAACACATCGGTTTTACAAATGTCCATGTGATACGCGTCAAAACTTTTTCTCTTATAACTGCGCGAAAAGCATGTATTCGTGCTTAATACAACGAAACAAGCTGTTTTAGACCTAAACGAGCTAGATCTGAACACATCGGTTTTACAAGTGTCTATGTGATACGCGTCAAAACTTTTTCTCTTATAACTGCGCGAAAAGCATGTATTCGTGCCTAATACAACGAAACAAGCTGTTTTAGACCTAAACGAGCTTGATCTGAACACATCGGTTTTACAAGTGTCTATGTGATAGGCGTCAAAACTTGTTCTCTTATAACTGCTCGAAAACCTTGTATTCATGCGTAATACAACGAAAGAAGCTGTTCTAGACCAAAACGAGCTAGATCTGAACACATCGGTTTTACAAGTGTCCATGTGATACGCGTCAAAACTTCTGATAACTGCTCGAAAAGCTTGCATTCGTGCTTAATACAACGAAACAAGCTGTTTTAGACCAAAACGAGCTAGATCTGAACACATCGGTTTTACAAGTGTCTATGTGATACGCGTCAAAACTTTTTCTCTTATAACTGCGCGAAAAGCATGTATTCGTGCTTAATACAACGAAACAAGCTGTTTTAGACCTAAACGAGCTAGATCTGAACACATCGGTTTTACAAGTGTCCATGTGATACGCGTCAAAACTTTTTCTCATAACTACTCGAAAAGCTTGTATTCGTGCGTATTACAACGAAACAAGCTGTTTTAGACCAAAACGAGCTAGATCTGAACACATCGGTTTTACAAGTGTATGTGATACGCGTCAAAACTTTTTCTCTTATAACTGCGCGAAAAGCATGTATTCGTGCTTAATACAACGAAACAAGCTGTTTTAGACCTAAACGAGCTAGATCTGAACACATCGGTTTTACAAATGTCCATGTGATACGCGTCAAAGCTTTTTCTCTTATAACTGCACGAAAAGCATGTATTCGTGCTTAATACAACGAAACAAGCTGTTTTAGACCTAAACGAGCTAGATCTGAACACATCGGTTTTACAAGTGTCTATGTGATACGCGTCAAAACTTTTTCTCTTATAACTGCTCGAAAAGCTTGTATTCATGCGTAATACAACGAAAGAAGCTGTTTTAGACCAAAACGAGCTAGATCTGAACACATCGGTTTTACAAGTGTCTATGTGATACGCGTCAAAACTTTTTCTCTTATAACTGCGCGAAAAGCATGTATTCGTGCTTAATACAACGAAACAAGCTGTTTTAGACCTAAACGAGCTAGATCTGAACACATCCATGTGATACGCGTCAAAACTTTTTCTCTTATAACTGCGCGAAAAGCATGTATTCGTGCTTAATACAACGAAACAAGCTGTTTTAGACCTAAACGAGCTAGATCTGAACACATCGGTTTTACAAGTGTCTATGTGATACGCGTCAAAACTTTTTATCTTATAACTGCGCGAAAAGCATGTATTCGTGCTTAATACAACGAAACAAGCTGTTTTAGACCTAAACGAGCTAGATCTGAACACATCGGTTTTACAAATGTCCATGTGATACGCGTCAAAACTTTTTCTCTTATAACTGCTCGAAAGGCTTGTATTCATGCGTAATACAACGAAAGAAGCTGTTTTAGACCAAAACGAGCTAGATCTGAATACATCGGTTTTACAAATGTCTATGTGATACGCGTCAAAACTTTTTCTCTTATAACTGCGCGAAAAGCATGTATTCGTGCTTATTACAACGAAACAAGCTGTTTTAGACCTAAACGAGCTAGATCTGAACACATCGGTTTTACAAGTGTCTATGTGATACGCGTCAAAACTTTTTCTCTTATAACTGCGCGAAAAGCATGTATTCGTGCTTAATACAACGAAACAAGCTGTTTTAGACCTAAACGAGCTAGATCTGAACACATCGGTTTTACAAGTGTCTATGTGATACGCGTCAAAACTTTTTCTCTTATAACTGCTCGAAAACCTTGTATTCATGCGTAATACAACGAAAGAAGCTGTTCTAGACCAAAACGAGCTAGATCTGAACACATCGGTTTTACAAGTGTCCATGTGATACGCGTCAAAACTTCTGATAACTGCTCGAAAAGCTTGCATTCGTGCTTAATACAACGAAACAAGCTGTTTTAGACCAAAACGAGCTAGATCTGAACACATCGGTTTTACAAGTGTCTATGTGATACGCGTCAAAACTTTTTCTCTTATAACTGCGCGAAAAGCATGTATTCGTGCTTAATACAACGAAACAAGCTGTTTTAGACCTAAACGAGCTAGATCTGAACACATCGGTTTTACAAGTGTCTATGTGATACGCGTCAAAACTTTTTCTCTTATAACTGCGCGAAAAGCATGTATTCGTGCTTAATACAACGAAACAAGCTGTTTTAGACCTAAACGAGCTAGATCTGAACACATCGGTTTTACAAGTGTCTATGTGATACGCGTCAAAACTTTTTCTCTTATAACTGCGCGAAAAGCATGTATTCGTGCTTAATACAACGAAACAAGCTGTTTTAGACCTAAACGAGCTAGATCTGAACACATCGGTTTTACAAATGTCCATGTGATACGCGTCAAAACTTTTTCTCCTATAACTGCGCGAAAAGCATGTATTCGTGCTTAGTACAACGAAACAAGCTGTTTTAGACCTAAACGAGCTAGATCTGAACACATCGGTTTTACAAGTGTCTATGTGATACGCGTCAAAACGTTTTCTCTTATAACTGCTCGAAAAGCTTGTATTCATGCGTAATACAACGAAAGAAGCTGTTTTAGAGCAAAACGAGCTAGATCTGAACACATCGGTTTTAAAAGTGTCTATGTGATACGCGTCAAAACTTTTTCTCTTATAACTGCGCGAAAAGCATGTATTCGTGCTTAATACAACGAAACAAGCTGTTTTAGACCTAAACGAGCTAGATCTGTACACATCGGTTTTACAAGTGTCTATGTGATACGCGTCAAAACTTTTTCTCTTATAACTGCGCGAAAAGCATGTATTCGTGCTTAATACAACGAAAGAAGCTGTTTTAGACCTAAACGAGCTAGATCTGAACACATCGGTTTTACAAATGTCCATGTGATACGCGTCAAAACTTTTTCTCTTATAACTGCGCGAAAAGCATGTATTCGTGCTTAGTACAACGAAACAAGCTGTTTTAGACCTAAACGAGCTAGATCTGAACACATCGGTTTTACAAGTGTCTGTGATACGCGTCAAAACGTTTTCTCTTATAACTGCTCGAAAAGCTTGTATTCATGCGTAATACAACAAAAGAAGCTGTTTTAGACCAAAACGAGCTAGATCTGAACACATCGGTTTTACAAGTGTCTATGTGATACGCGTCAAAACTTTTTCTCTTATAACTGCGCGAAAAGCATGTATTCGTGCTTAATACAACGAAACAAGCTGTTTTAGACCTAAACGAGCTAGATCTGAACACATCGGTTTTACAAATGTCCATGTGATACGCGTCAAAACTTTTTCTCTTATAACTGCGCGAAAAGCATGTATTCGTGCTTAATACAACGAAAGAAGCTGTTTTAGACCTAAACGAGCTAGATCTGAACACATCGGTTTTACAAATGTCCGTGATACGCGTCAAAACGTTTTCTCTTATAACTGCGCGAAAAGCATGTATTCGTGCTTAATACAACGAAACAAGCTGTTTTAGACCTAAACGAGCTAGATCTGAACACATCGGTTTTACAAGTGTCTATGTGATACGCGTCAAAACTTTTTCTCTTATAACTGCGCGAAAAGCATGTATTCGTGCTTAATACAACGAAACAAGCTGTTTTAGACCTAAACGAGCTAGATCTGAACACATCGGTTTTACAAATGTCCATGTGATACGCGTCAAAACTTTTTCTCCTATAACTGCGCGAAAAGCATGTATTCGTGCTTAGTACAACGAAACAAGCTGTTTTAGACCTAAACGAGCTAGATCTGAACACATCGGTTTTACAAGTGTCTATGTGATACGCGTCAAAACGTTTTCTCTTATAACTGCTCGAAAAGCTTGTATTCATGCGTAATACAACGAAAGAAGCTGTTTTAGAGCAAAACGAGCTAGATCTGAACACATCGGTTTTAAAAGTGTCTATGTGATACGCGTCAAAACTTTTTCTCTTATAACTGCGCGAAAAGCATGTATTCGTGCTTAATACAACGAAACAAGCTGTTTTAGACCTAAACGAGCTAGATCTGAACACATCGGTTTTACAAATGTCCATGTGATACGCGTCAAAGCTTTTTCTCTTATAACTGCACGAAAAGCATGTATTCGTGCCTAATACAACGAAACAAGCTGTTTTAGACCTAAACGAGCTAGATCTGAACACATCGGTTTTACAAGTGTCTATGTGATACGCGTCAAAACTTTTTCTCTTATAACTGCTCGAAAAGCTTGTATTCATGCGTAATACAACGAAAGAAGCTGTTTTAGACCAAAACGAGCTAGATCTGAACACATCGGTTTTACAAGTGTCTATGTGATACGCGTCAAAACTTTTTCTCTTATAACTGCGCGAAAAGCATGTATTCGTGCTTAATACAACGAAACAAGCTGTTTTAGACCTAAACGAGCTAGATCTGAACACATCCATGTGATACGCGTCAAAACGTTTTCTCTTATAACTGCTCGAAAAGCATGTATTCGTGCTTAATACAACGAAACAAGCTGTTTTAGACCTAAACGAGCTAGATCTGAACACATCGGTTTTACAAGTGTCTATGTGATACGCGTCAAAACTTTTTCTCTTATAACTGCGCGAAAAGCATGTATTCGTGCTTAATACAACGAAACAAGCTGTTTTAGACCTAAACGAGCTAGATCTGAACACATCGGTTTTACAAGTGTCTATGTGATACGCGTCAAAACTTTTTCTCTTATAACTGCGCGAAAAGCATGTATTCGTGCTTAATACAACGAAACAAGCTGTTTTAGACCTAAACGAGCTAGATCTGAACACATCGGTTTTACAAATGTCCATGTGATACGCGTCAAAACTTTTTCTCTTATAACTGCGCGAAAAGCATGTATTCGTGCTTAGTACAACGAAACAAGCTGTTTTAGACCTAAACGAGCTAGATCTGAACACATCGGTTTTACAAGTGTCTATGTGATACGCGTCAAAACGTTTTCTCTTATAACTGCTCGAAAAGCTTGTATTCATGCGTAATACAACGAAAGAAGCTGTTTTAGACCAAAACGAGCTAGATCTGAACACATCGGTTTTACAAGTGTCTATGTGATACGCGTCAAAACTTTTTCTCTTATAACTGCGCGAAAAGCATGTATTCGTGCTTAATACAACGAAACAAGCTGTTTTAGACCTAAACGAGCTAGATCTGAACACATCGGCTTTACAAATGTCCATGTGATACGCGTCAAACCTTTTTCTCTTATAACTGCGCGAAAAGCATGTATTCGTGCTTAATACAACGAAAGAAGCTGTTTTAGACCCAAACGAGCTAGATCTGAACACATCGGTTTTACAAATGCCCATGTGATACGCGTCAAAACGTTTTCTCTTATAACTGCGCGAAAAGCATGTATTCGTGCTTAATACAACGAAACAAGTTGTTTTAGGCCAAAACGAGCTAGATCTGAACACATCGGTTTTACAAGTGTCTATGTGATACGCGTCAAAACTTTTTCTCTTATAACTGCGCGAAAAGCATGTATTCGTGCTTAATACAACGAAACAAGCTGTTTTAGACCTAAACGAGCTAGATCTGAACACATCGGTTTTACAAATGTCCATGTGATACGCGTCAAAACTTTTTCTCTTATAACTGCTCGAAAAGCTTGTATTCATGCGTAATACAACGAAAGAAGCTGTTTTAGACCAAAACGAGCTAGATCTGAATACATCGGTTTTACAAGTGTCTATGTGATACGCGTCAAAACTTTTTCTCTTATAACTGCGCGAAAAGCATGTATTCGTGCTTAATACAACGAAACAAGCTGTTTTAGACCTAAACGAGCTAGATCTGAACACATCGGTTTTACAAGTGTCCATGTGATACGCGTCAAAACTTTTTCTCATAACTACTCGAAAAGCTTGTATTCGTGCGTATTACAACGAAACAAGCTGTTTTAGACCAAAACGAGCTGGATCTGAACACATCGGTTTTACAAGTGTATGTGATACGCGTCAAAACTTTTTCTCTTATAACTGCGCGAAAAGCATGTATTCGTGCTTAATACAACAAAACAAGCTGTTTTAGACCTAAACGAGCTAGATCTGAACACATCGGTTTTACAAATGTCCATGTGATACGCGTCAAAGCTTTTTCTCTTATAACTGCACGAAAAGCATGTATTCGTGCTTAATACAACGAAACAAGCTGTTTTAGACCTAAACGAGCTAGATCTGAACACATCGGTTTTACAAGTGTCTATGTGATAAGCGTCAAAACTTTTTCTCTTATAACTGCTCGAAAAGCTTGTATTCATGCGTAATACAACGAAAGAAGCTGTTTTAGACCTAAACGAGCTAGATCTGAACACATCGGTTTTACAAATGTCCATGTGATACGCGTCAAAACTTTTTCTCTTATAACTGCGCGAAAAGCATGTATTCGTGCTTAATACAACGAAACAAGCTGTTTTAGACCTAAACGAGCTAGATCTGAACACATCGGTTTTACAAGTGTCTATGTGATACGCGTCAAAACTTTTTCTCTTATAACTGCGCGAAAAGCATGTATTCGTGCCTAATACAACGAAACAAGCTGTTTTAGACCTAAACGAGCTTGATCTGAACACATCGGTTTTACAAGTGTCTATGTGATAGGCGTCAAAACTTGTTCTCTTATAACTGCTCGAAAACCTTGTATTCATGCGTAATACAACGAAAGAAGCTGTTCTAGACCAAAACGAGCTAGATCTGAACACATCGGTTTTACAAGTGTCCATGTGATACGCGTCAAAACTTCTGATAACTGCTCGAAAAGCTTGCATTCGTGCTTAATACAACGAAACAAGCTGTTTTAGACCAAAACGAGCTAGATCTGAACACATCGGTTTTACAAGTGTCTATGTGATACGCGTCAAAACTTTTTCTCTTATAACTGCGCGAAAAGCATGTATTCGTGCTTAATACAACGAAACAAGCTGTTTTAGACCTAAACGAGCTAGATCTGAACACATCGGTTTTACAAGTGTCCATGTGATACGCGTCAAAACTTTTTCTCATAACTACTCGAAAAGCTTGTATTCGTGCGTATTACAACGAAACAAGCTGTTTTAGACCAAAACGAGCTAGATCTGAACACATCGGTTTTACAAGTGTATGTGATACGCGTCAAAACTTTTTCTCTTATAACTGCGCGAAAAGCATGTATTCGTGCTTAATACAACGAAACAAGCTGTTTTAGACCTAAACGAGCTAGATCTGAACACATCGGTTTTACAAATGTCCATGTGATACGCGTCAAAGCTTTTTCTCTTATAACTGCACGAAAAGCATGTATTCGTGCTTAATACAACGAAACAAGCTGTTTTAGACCTAAACGAGCTAGATCTGAACACATCGGTTTTACAAGTGTCTATGTGATACGCGTCAAAACTTTTTCTCTTATAACTGCTCGAAAAGCTTGTATTCATGCGTAATACAACGAAAGAAGCTGTTTTAGACCAAAACGAGCTAGATCTGAACACATCGGTTTTACAAGTGTCTATGTGATACGCGTCAAAACTTTTTCTCTTATAACTGCGCGAAAAGCATGTATTCGTGCTTAATACAACGAAACAAGCTGTTTTAGACCTAAACGAGCTAGATCTGAACACATCCATGTGATACGCGTCAAAACTTTTTCTCTTATAACTGCGCGAAAAGCATGTATTCGTGCTTAATACAACGAAACAAGCTGTTTTAGACCTAAACGAGCTAGATCTGAACACATCGGTTTTACAAGTGTCTATGTGATACGCGTCAAAACTTTTTATCTTATAACTGCGCGAAAAGCATGTATTCGTGCTTAATACAACGAAACAAGCTGTTTTAGACCTAAACGAGCTAGATCTGAACACATCGGTTTTACAAATGTCCATGTGATACGCGTCAAAACTTTTTCTCTTATAACTGCTCGAAAGGCTTGTATTCATGCGTAATACAACGAAAGAAGCTGTTTTAGACCAAAACGAGCTAGATCTGAATACATCGGTTTTACAAATGTCTATGTGATACGCGTCAAAACTTTTTCTCTTATAACTGCGCGAAAAGCATGTATTCGTGCTTATTACAACGAAACAAGCTGTTTTAGACCTAAACGAGCTAGATCTGAACACATCGGTTTTACAAGTGTCTATGTGATACGCGTCAAAACTTTTTCTCTTATAACTGCGCGAAAAGCATGTATTCGTGCTTAATACAACGAAACAAGCTGTTTTAGACCTAAACGAGCTAGATCTGAACACATCGGTTTTACAAGTGTCTATGTGATACGCGTCAAAACTTTTTCTCTTATAACTGCTCGAAAACCTTGTATTCATGCGTAATACAACGAAAGAAGCTGTTCTAGACCAAAACGAGCTAGATCTGAACACATCGGTTTTACAAGTGTCCATGTGATACGCGTCAAAACTTCTGATAACTGCTCGAAAAGCTTGCATTCGTGCTTAATACAACGAAACAAGCTGTTTTAGACCAAAACGAGCTAGATCTGAACACATCGGTTTTACAAGTGTCTATGTGATACGCGTCAAAACTTTTTCTCTTATAACTGCGCGAAAAGCATGTATTCGTGCTTAATACAACGAAACAAGCTGTTTTAGACCTAAACGAGCTAGATCTGAACACATCGGTTTTACAAGTGTCTATGTGATACGCGTCAAAACTTTTTCTCTTATAACTGCGCGAAAAGCATGTATTCGTGCTTAATACAACGAAACAAGCTGTTTTAGACCTAAACGAGCTAGATCTGAACACATCGGTTTTACAAGTGTCTATGTGATACGCGTCAAAACTTTTTCTCTTATAACTGCGCGAAAAGCATGTATTCGTGCTTAATACAACGAAACAAGCTGTTTTAGACCTAAACGAGCTAGATCTGAACACATCGGTTTTACAAATGTCCATGTGATACGCGTCAAAACTTTTTCTCCTATAACTGCGCGAAAAGCATGTATTCGTGCTTAGTACAACGAAACAAGCTGTTTTAGACCTAAACGAGCTAGATCTGAACACATCGGTTTTACAAGTGTCTATGTGATACGCGTCAAAACGTTTTCTCTTATAACTGCTCGAAAAGCTTGTATTCATGCGTAATACAACGAAAGAAGCTGTTTTAGAGCAAAACGAGCTAGATCTGAACACATCGGTTTTAAAAGTGTCTATGTGATACGCGTCAAAACTTTTTCTCTTATAACTGCGCGAAAAGCATGTATTCGTGCTTAATACAACGAAACAAGCTGTTTTAGACCTAAACGAGCTAGATCTGTACACATCGGTTTTACAAGTGTCTATGTGATACGCGTCAAAACTTTTTCTCTTATAACTGCGCGAAAAGCATGTATTCGTGCTTAATACAACGAAAGAAGCTGTTTTAGACCTAAACGAGCTAGATCTGAACACATCGGTTTTACAAATGTCCATGTGATACGCGTCAAAACTTTTTCTCTTATAACTGCGCGAAAAGCATGTATTCGTGCTTAGTACAACGAAACAAGCTGTTTTAGACCTAAACGAGCTAGATCTGAACACATCGGTTTTACAAGTGTCTGTGATACGCGTCAAAACGTTTTCTCTTATAACTGCTCGAAAAGCTTGTATTCATGCGTAATACAACAAAAGAAGCTGTTTTAGACCAAAACGAGCTAGATCTGAACACATCGGTTTTACAAGTGTCTATGTGATACGCGTCAAAACTTTTTCTCTTATAACTGCGCGAAAAGCATGTATTCGTGCTTAATACAACGAAACAAGCTGTTTTAGACCTAAACGAGCTAGATCTGAACACATCGGTTTTACAAATGTCCATGTGATACGCGTCAAAACTTTTTCTCTTATAACTGCGCGAAAAGCATGTATTCGTGCTTAATACAACGAAAGAAGCTGTTTTAGACCTAAACGAGCTAGATCTGAACACATCGGTTTTACAAATGTCCGTGATACGCGTCAAAACGTTTTCTCTTATAACTGCGCGAAAAGCATGTATTCGTGCTTAATACAACGAAACAAGTTGTTTTGAACCAAAACGAGCTAGATCTGAACACATCGGTTTTACGTGTCTATGTGATACGCGTCAAAACTTTTTCTCTTATAACTGCGCGAAAAGCATGTATTTGTGCTTAATACAACGAAACAAGCTGTTTTAGACCTAAACGAGCTAGATCTGAACACATCGGTTTTACAAGTGTCTATGTGATACGCGTCAAAACTTTTTCTCTTATAACTGCGCGAAAAGCATGTATTCGTGCTTAATACAACGAAACGAGCTGTTTTAGACCTAAACGAGCTAGATCTGAACACATCAGTTTTACAAATGTCCATGTGATACGCGTCAAACCTTTTTCTCTTATAACTGCGCGAAAAGCATGTATTCGTGCTTAATACAACGAAAGAAGCTGTTTTAGACCTAAACGAGCTAGATCTGAACACATCGGTTTTACAAATGCCCATGTGATACGCGTCAAAACGTTTTCTCTTATAACTGCGCGAAAAGCATGTATTCGTGCTTAATACAACGAAACAAGTTGTTTTAGGCCAAAACGAGCTAGATCTGAACACATCGGTTTTACAAGTGTCTATGTGATACGCGTCAAAACTTTTTCTCTTATAACTGCGCGAAAAGCATGTATTCGTGCTTAATACAACGAAACAAGCTGTTTTAGACCTAAACGAGCTAGATCTGAACACATCGGTTTTACAAATGTCCATGTGATACGCGTCAAAACTTTTTCTCTTATAACTGCTCGAAAAGCTTGTATTCATGCGTAATACAACGAAAGAAGCTGTTTTAGACCAAAACGAGCTAGATCTGAATACATCGGTTTTACAAGTGTCTATGTGATACGCGTCAAAACTTTTTCTCTTATAACTGCGCGAAAAGCATGTTTTCGTGCTTAATACAACGAAACAAGCTGTTTTAGACCTAAACGAGCTAGATCTGAACACATCCATGCGATACGCGTCAAAACTTTTTCTCTTATAACTGCGCGAAAAGCATGTATTCGTGCTTAATACAACGAAACAAGCTGTTTTAGACCTAAACGAGCTAGATCTGAACACATCGGTTTTACAAGTGTCTATGTGATACGCGTCAAAACTTTTTCTCTTATAACTGCGCGAAAAGCATGTATTCGTGCTTAATACAACGAAACAAGCTGTTTTAGACCTAAACGAGCTAGATCTGAACACATCGGTTTTATAAGTGTCTATGTGATACGCGTCAAAACTTTTTCTCTTATAACTGCGCGAAAAGCATGTATTCGTGCTTAATACAACGAAACAAGCTGTTTTAGACCTAAACGAGCTAGATCTGAACACATCGGTTTTACAAATGTCCATGTGATACGCGTCAAAACTTTTTCTCTTATAACTGCTCGATAAGCATGTATTCGTGCTTAGTACAACGAAACAAGCTGTTTTAGACCTAAACGAGCTAGATCTGAACACATCGGTTTTACAAATGTCCATGTGATACGCGTCAA
This sequence comes from Amblyomma americanum, assembly GCF_052857255.1. Taxonomy (NCBI): domain Eukaryota; kingdom Metazoa; phylum Arthropoda; class Arachnida; order Ixodida; family Ixodidae; genus Amblyomma; species Amblyomma americanum. Next base: position 146,526 of record NW_027526594.1, on the reverse strand, counting down.
AACTTTTTCTCTTATACCTGCGCGAAAAGCATGTATTCGTGCTTAATACAACGAAACAAGCTGTTTTAGACCTAAACGAGCTAGATCTGAACACATCGGTTTTACAAGTGTCTATGTGATACGCGTCAAAACTTTTTCTCTTATAACTGCGCGAAAAGCATGTATTCGTGCTTAATACAACGAAACAAGCTGTTTTAGACCTAAACGAGCTAGATCTGAACACATCGGTTTTACAAGTGTCTATGTGATAGGCGTCAAAACTTTTTCTCTTATAACTGCTCGAAAACCTTGTATTCATGCGTAATACAACGAAAGAAGCTGTTCTAGACCAAAACGAGCTAGATCTGAACACATCGGTTTTACAAGTGTCCATGTGATACGCGTCAAAACTTCTGATAACTGCTCGAAAAGCTTGCATTCGTGCTTAATACAACGAAACAAGCTGTTTTAGACCAAAACGAGCTAGATCTGAACACATCGGTTTTACAAGTGTCTATGTGATACGCGTCAAAACTTTTTCTCTTATAACTGCGCGAAAAGCATGTATTCGTGCTTAATACAACGAAACAAGCTGTTTTAGACCTAAACGAGCTAGATCTGAACACATCGGTTTTACAAGTGTCCATGTGATACGCGTCAAAACTTTTTCTCATAACTACTCGAAAAGCTTGTATTCGTGCGTATTACAACGAAACAAGCTGTTTTAGACCAAAACGAGCTAGATCTGAACACATCGGTTTTACAAGTGTATGTGATACGCGTCAAAACTTTTTCTCTTATAACTGCGCGAAAAGCATGTATTCGTGCTTAATACAACGAAACAAGCTGTTTTAGACCTAAACGAGCTAGATCTGAACACATCGGTTTTACGTGTCTATGTGATACGCGTCAAAACTTTTTCTCTTATAACTGCGCGAAAAGCATGTATTTGTGCTTAATACAACGAAACAAGCTGTTTTAGACCTAAACGAGCTAGATCTGAACACATCGGTTTTACAAGTGTCTATGTGATACGCGTCAAAACTTTTTCTCTTATAACTGCGCGAAAAGCATGTATTCGTGCTTAATACAACGAAACAAGCTGTTTTAGACCTAAACGAGCTAGATCTGAACACATCAGTTTTACAAATGTCCATGTGATACGCGTCAAACCTTTTTCTCTTATAACTGCGCGAAAAGCATGTATTCGTGCTTAATACAACGAAAGAAGCTGTTTTAGACCTAAACGAGCTAGATCTGAACACATCGGTTTTACAAATGCCCATGTGATACGCGTCAAAACGTTTTCTCTTATAACTGCGCGAAAAGCATGTATTCGTGCTTAATACAACGAAACAAGTTGTTTTAGGCCAAAACGAGCTAGATCTGAACACATCGGTTTTACAAGTGTCTATGTGATACGCGTCAAAACTTTTTCTCTTATAACTGCGCGAAAAGCATGTATTCGTGCTTAATACAACGAAACAAGCTGTTTTAGACCTAAACGAGCTAGATCTGAACACATCGGTTTTACAAATGTCCATGTGATACGCGTCAAAACTTTTTCTCTTATAACTGCTCGAAAAGCTTGTATTCATGCGTAATACAACGAAAGAAGCTGTTTTAGACCAAAACGAGCTAGATCTGAATACATCGGTTTTACAAGTGTCTATGTGATACGCGTCAAAACTTTTTCTCTTATAACTGCGCGAAAAGCATGTTTTCGTGCTTAATACAACGAAACAAGCTGTTTTAGACCTAAACGAGCTAGATCTGAACACATCCATGCGATACGCGTCAAAACTTTTTCTCTTATAACTGCGCGAAAAGCATGTATTCGTGCTTAATACAACGAAACAAGCTGTTTTAGACCTAAACGAGCTAGATCTGAACACATCGGTTTTACAAGTGTCTATGTGATACGCGTCAAAACTTTTTCTCTTATAACTGCGCGAAAAGCATGTATTCGTGCTTAATACAACGAAACAAGCTGTTTTAGACCTAAACGAGCTAGATCTGAACACATCGGTTTTATAAGTGTCTATGTGATACGCGTCAAAACTTTTTCTCTTATAACTGCGCGAAAAGCATGTATTCGTGCTTAATACAACGAAACAAGCTGTTTTAGACCTAAACGAGCTAGATCTGAACACATCGGTTTTACAAATGTCCATGTGATACGCGTCAAAACTTTTTCTCTTATAACTGCTCGATAAGCATGTATTCGTGCTTAGTACAACGAAACAAGCTGTTTTAGACCTAAACGAGCTAGATCTGAACACATCGGTTTTACAAATGTCCATGTGATACGCGTCAAAACTTTTTCTCTTATACCTGCGCGAAAAGCATGTATTCGTGCTTAATACAACGAAACAAGCTGTTTTAGACCTAAACGAGCTAGATCTGAACACATCGGTTTTACAAGTGTCTATGTGATACGCGTCAAAACTTTTTCTCTTATAACTGCGCGAAAAGCATGTATTCGTGCTTAATACAACGAAACAAGCTGTTTTAGACCTAAACGAGCTAGATCTGAACACATCGGTTTTACAAGTGTCTATGTGATAGGCGTCAAAACTTTTTCTCTTATAACTGCTCGAAAACCTTGTATTCATGCGTAATACAACGAAAGAAGCTGTTCTAGACCAAAACGAGCTAGATCTGAACACATCGGTTTTACAAGTGTCCATGTGATACGCGTCAAAACTTCTGATAACTGCTCGAAAAGCTTGCATTCGTGCTTAATACAACGAAACAAGCTGTTTTAGACCAAAACGAGCTAGATCTGAACACATCGGTTTTACAAGTGTCTATGTGATACGCGTCAAAACTTTTTCTCTTATAACTGCGCGAAAAGCATGTATTCGTGCTTAATACAACGAAACAAGCTGTTTTAGACCTAAACGAGCTAGATCTGAACACATCGGTTTTACAAGTGTCCATGTGATACGCGTCAAAACTTTTTCTCATAACTACTCGAAAAGCTTGTATTCGTGCGTATTACAACGAAACAAGCTGTTTTAGACCAAAACGAGCTAGATCTGAACACATCGGTTTTACAAGTGTATGTGATACGCGTCAAAACTTTTTCTCTTATAACTGCGCGAAAAGCATGTATTCGTGCTTAATACAACGAAACAAGCTGTTTTAGACCTAAACGAGCTAGATCTGAACACATCGGTTTTACAAATGTCCATGTGATACGCGTCAAAGCTTTTTCTCTTTTAACTGCACGAAAAGCATGTATTCGTGCTTAATACAACGAAACAAGCTGTTTTAGACCTAAACGAGCTAGATCTGAACACATCGGTTTTACAAGTGTCTATGTGATACGCGTCAAAACTTTTTCTCTTATAACTGCTCGAAAAGCTTGTATTCATGCGTAATACAACGAAAGAAGCTGTTTTAGACCAAAACGAGCTAGATCTGAACACATCGGTTTTACAAGTGTCTATGTGATACGCGTCTAAACTTTTTCTCTTATAACTGCGCGAAAAGCATGTATTCGTGCTTAATACAACGAAACAAGCTGTTTTAGACCTAAACGAGCTAGATCTGAACACATCCATGTGATACGCGTCAAAACTTTTTCTCTTATAACTGCGCGAAAAGCATGTATTCGTGCTTAATACAACGAAACAAGCTGTTTTAGACCTAAACGAGCTAGATCTGAACACATCGGTTTTACAAGTGTCTATGTGATACGCGTCAAAACTTTTTCTCTTATAACTGCGCGAAAAGCATGTATTCGTGCTTAATACAACGAAACAAGCTGTTTTAGACCTAAACGAGCTAGATCTGAACACATCGGTTTTACAAGTGTCTATGTGATACGCGTCAAAACTTTTTCTTTTATAACTGCGCGAAAAGCATGTATTCGTGCTTAATACAACGAAACAAGCTGTTTTAGACCTAAACGAGCTAGATCTGAACACATCGGTTTTACAAATGTCCATGTGATACGCGTCAAAACTTTTTCTCTTATAACTGCGCGAAAAGCATGTATTCGTGCTTAGTACAACGAAACAAGCTGTTTTAGACCTAAACGAGCTAGATCTGAACACATCGGTTTTACAAGTGTCTATGTGATACGCGTCAAAACGTTTTCTCTTATAACTGCTCGAAAAGCTTGTATTCATGCGTAATACAACGAAAGAAGCTGTTTTAGACCAAAACGAGCTAGATCTGAACACATCGGTTTTACAAGTGTCTATGTGATACGCGTCAAAACTTTTTCTCTTATAACTGCGCGAAAAGCATGTATTCGTGCTTAATACAACGAAACAAGCTGTTTTAGACCTAAACGAGCTAGATCTGAACACATCAGTTTTACAAATGTCCATGTGATACGCGTCAAACCTTTTTCTCTTATAACTGCGCGAAAAGCATGTATTCGTGCTTAATACAACGAAAGAAGCTGTTTTAGGCCTAAACGAGCTAGATCTGAACACATCGGTTTTACAAATGTCCATGTGATACGCGTCAAAACGTTTTCTCTTATAACTGCGCGAAAAGCATGTATTCGTGCTTAATACAACGAAACAAGTTGTTTTAGGCCAAAACGAGCTAGATCTGAACACATCGGTTTTACAAGTGTCTATGTGATACGCGTCAAAACTTTTTCTCTTATAACTGCGCGAAAAGCATGTATTCGTGCTTAATACAACGAAACAAGCTGTTTTAGACCTAAACGAGCTAGATCTGAACACATCGGTTTTACAAATGTCCATGTGATACGCGTCAAAACTTTTTCTCTTATAACTGCACGAAAGGCTTGTATTCATGCGTAATACAACGAAAGAAGCTGTTTTAGACCAAAACGAGCTAGATCTGAATACATCGGTTTTACAAGTGTCTATGTGATACGCGTCAAAACTTTTTCTCTTATAACAGCGCGAAAAGCATGTATTCGTGCTTAATACAACGAAACAAGCTGTTTTAGACCTAAACGAGCTAGATCTGAACACATCGGTTTTACAAGTGTCTATGTGATACGCGTCAAAACTTTTTCTCTTATAACTGCGCGAAAAGCATGTATTCGTGCTTAATACAACGAAACAAGCTGTTTTAGACCTAAACGAGCTAGATCTGAACACATCGGTTTTACAAGTGTCTATGTGATACGCGTCAAAACTTTTTCTCTTATAACTGCTCGAAAACCTTGTATTCATGCGTAATACAACGAAAGAAGCTGTTCTAGACCAAAACGAGCTAGATCTGAACACATCGGTTTTACAAGTGTCCATGTGATACGCGTCAAAACTTCTGATAACTGCTCGAAAAGCTTGCATTCGTGCTTAATACAACGAAACAAGCTGTTTTAGACCAAAACGAGCTAGATCTGAACACATCGGTTTTACAAGTGTCTATGTGATACGCGTCAAAACTTTTTCTCTTATAACTGCGCGAAAAGCATGTATTCGTGCTTAATACAACGAAACAAGCTGTTTTAGACCTAAACGAGCTAGATCTGAACACATCGGTTTTACAAGTGTCTATGTGATACGCGTCAAAACTTTTTCTCTTATAACTGCGCGAAAAGCATGTATTCGTGCTTAATACAACGAAACAAGCTGTTTTAGACCTAAACGAGCTAGATCTGAACACATCGGTTTTACAAGTGTCTATGTGATACGCGTCAAAACTTTTTCTCTTATAACTGCGCGAAAAGCATGTATTCGTGCTTAATACAACGAAACAAGCTGTTTTAGACCTAAACGAGCTAGATCTGAACACATCGGTTTTACAAATGTCCATGTGATACGCGTCAAAACTTTTTCTCTTATAACTGCGCGAAAAGCATGTATTCGTGCTTAGTACAACGAAACAAGCTGTTTTAGACCTAAACGAGCTAGATCTGAACACATCGGTTTTACAAGTGTCTGTGATACGCGTCAAAACGTTTTCTCTTATAACTGCTCGAAAAGCTTGTATTCATGCGTAATACAACAAAAGAAGCTGTTTTAGACCAAAGCGAGCTAGATCTGAACACATCGGTTTTACAAGTGTCTATGTGATACGCGTCAAAACTTTTTCTCTTATAACTGCGCGAAAAGCATGTATTCGTGCTTAATACAACGAAACAAGCTGTTTTAGACCTAAACGAGCTAGATCTGAACACATCGGTTTTACAAATGTCCATGTGATACGCGTCAAAACTTTTTCTCTTATAACTGCGCGAAAAGCATGTATTCGTGCTTAATACAACGAAAGAAGCTGTTTTAGACCTAAACGAGCTAGATCTGAACACATCGGTTTTACAAATGTCCGTGATACGCGTCAAAACGTTTTCTCTTATAACTGCGCGAAAAGCATGTATTCGTGCTTAATACAACGAAACAAGTTGTTTTGAACCAAAACGAGCTAGATCTGAACACATCGGTTTTACAAATGTCCATGTGATACGCGTCAAAACTTTTTCTCTTATACCTGCGCGAAAAGCATGTATTCGTGCTTAATACAACGAAACAAGCTGTTTTAGACCTAAACGAGCTAGATCTGAACACATCGGTTTTACAAGTGTCTATGTGATACGCGTCAAAACTTTTTCTCTTATAACTGCGCGAAAAGCATGTATTCGTGCTTAATACAACGAAACAAGCTGTTTTAGACCTAAACGAGCTAGATCTGAACACATCGGTTTTACAAGTGTCTATGTGATAGGCGTCAAAACTTTTTCTCTTATAACTGCTCGAAAACCTTGTATTCATGCGTAATACAACGAAAGAAGCTGTTCTAGACCAAAACGAGCTAGATCTGAACACATCGGTTTTACAAGTGTCCATGTGATACGCGTCAAAACTTCTGATAACTGCTCGAAAAGCTTGCATTCGTGCTTAATACAACGAAACAAGCTGTTTTAGACCAAAACGAGCTAGATCTGAACACATCGGTTTTACAAGTGTCTATGTGATACGCGTCAAAACTTTTTCTCTTATAACTGCGCGAAAAGCATGTATTCGTGCTTAATACAACGAAACAAGCTGTTTTAGACCTAAACGAGCTAGATCTGAACACATCGGTTTTACAAGTGTCCATGTGATACGCGTCAAAACTTTTTCTCATAACTACTCGAAAAGCTTGTATTCGTGCGTATTACAACGAAACAAGCTGTTTTAGACCAAAACGAGCTAGATCTGAACACATCGGTTTTACAAGTGTATGTGATACGCGTCAAAACTTTTTCTCTTATAACTGCGCGAAAAGCATGTATTCGTGCTTAATACAACGAAACAAGCTGTTTTAGACCTAAACGAGCTAGATCTGAACACATCGGTTTTACGTGTCTATGTGATACGCGTCAAAACTTTTTCTCTTATAACTGCGCGAAAAGCATGTATTTGTGCTTAATACAACGAAACAAGCTGTTTTAGACCTAAACGAGCTAGATCTGAACACATCGGTTTTACAAGTGTCTATGTGATACGCGTCAAAACTTTTTCTCTTATAACTGCGCGAAAAGCATGTATTCGTGCTTAATACAACGAAACAAGCTGTTTTAGACCTAAACGAGCTAGATCTGAACACATCAGTTTTACAAATGTCCATGTGATACGCGTCAAACCTTTTTCTCTTATAACTGCGCGAAAAGCATGTATTCGTGCTTAATACAACGAAAGAAGCTGTTTTAGACCTAAACGAGCTAGATCTGAACACATCGGTTTTACAAATGCCCATGTGATACGCGTCAAAACGTTTTCTCTTATAACTGCGCGAAAAGCATGTATTCGTGCTTAATACAACGAAACAAGTTGTTTTAGGCCAAAACGAGCTAGATCTGAACACATCGGTTTTACAAGTGTCTATGTGATACGCGTCAAAACTTTTTCTCTTATAACTGCGCGAAAAGCATGTATTCGTGCTTAATACAACGAAACAAGCTGTTTTAGACCTAAACGAGCTAGATCTGAACACATCGGTTTTACAAATGTCCATGTGATACGCGTCAAAACTTTTTCTCTTATAACTGCTCGAAAAGCTTGTATTCATGCGTAATACAACGAAAGAAGCTGTTTTAGACCAAAACGAGCTAGATCTGAATACATCGGTTTTACAAGTGTCTATGTGATACGCGTCAAAACTTTTTCTCTTATAACTGCGCGAAAAGCATGTATTCGTGCTTAATACAACGAAACAAGCTGTTTTAGACCTAAACGAGCTAGATCTGAACACATCGGTTTTACAAATGTCCATGTGATACGCGTCAAAGCTTTTTCTCTTATAACTGCACGAAAAGCATGTATTCGTGCTTAATACAACGAAACAAGCTGTTTTAGACCTAAACGAGCTAGATCTGAACACATCGGTTTTACAAGTGTCTATGTGATACGCGTCAAAACTTTTTCTCTTATAACTGCTCGAAAAGCTTGTATTCATGCGTAATACAACGAAAGAAGCTGTTTTAGACCAAAACGAGCTAGATCTGAAAACATCGGTTTTACAAGTGTCTATGTGATACGCGTCAAAACTTTTTCTCTTATAACTGCGCGAAAAGCATGTATTCGTGCTTAATACAACGAAACAAGCTGTTTTAGACCTAAACGAGCTAGATCTGAACACATCGGTTTTACAAGTGTCTATGTGATACGCGTCAAAACGTTTTCTCTTATAACTGCGCGAAAAGCATGTATTCGTGCTTAATACAACGAAACAAGCTGTTTTAGACCTAAACGAGCTAGATCTGAACACATCGGTTTTATAAGTGTCTATGTGATACGCGTCAAAACTTTTTCTCTTATAACTGCGCGAAAAGCATGTATTCGTGCTTAATACAACGAAACAAGCTGTTTTAGACCTAAACGAGCTAGATCTGAACACATCGGTTTTATAAGTGTCTATGTGATACGCGTCAAAACTTTTTCTCTTATAACTGCGCGAAAAGCATGTATTCGTGCTTAATACAACGAAACAAGCTGTTTTAGACCTAAACGAGCTAGATCTGAACACATCGGTTTTACAAATGTCCATGTGATACGCGTCAAAACTTTTTCTCTTATAACTGCTCGAAAAGCATGTATTCGTGCGTAATACAACGAAAGAAGCTGTTCTAGACCAAAACGAGCTAGATCTGAACACATCGGTTTTACAAGTGTCCATGTGATACGCGTCAAAACTTCTGATAACTGCTCGAAAAGCTTGCATTCGTGCTTAATACAACGAAACAAGCTGTTTTAGACCAAAACGAGCTAGATCTGAACACATCGGTTTTACAAGTGTCTATGTGATACGCGTCAAAACTTTTTCTCTTATAACTGCGCGAAAAGCATGTATTCGTGCTTAATACAACGAAACAAGCTGTTTTAGACCTAAACGAGCTAGATCTGAACACATCGGTTTTACAAGTGTCCATGTGATACGCGTCAAAACTTTTTCTCATAACTACTCGAAAAGCTTGTATTCGTGCGTATTACAACGAAACAAGCTGTTTTAGACCAAAACGAGCTGGATCTGAACACATCGGTTTTACAAGTGTATGTGATACGCGTCAAAACTTTTTCTCTTATAACTGCGCGAAAAGCATGTATTCGTGCTTAATACAACGAAACAAGCTGTTTTAGACCTAAACGAGCTAGATCTGAACACATCGGTTTTACAAATGTCCATGTGATACGCGTCAAAGCTTTTTCTCTTATAACTGCACGAAAAGCATGTATTCGTGCTTAATACAACGAAACAAGCTGTTTTAGACCTAAACGAGCTAGATCTGAACACATCGGTTTTACAAGTGTCTATGTGATACGCGTCAAAACTTTTTCTCTTATAACTGCTCGAAAAGCTTGTATTCATGCGTAATACAACGAAAGAAGCTGTTTTAGACCAAAACGAGCTAGATCTGAACACATCGGTTTTACAAGTGTCTATGTGATACGCGTCAAAACTTTTTCTCTTATAACTGCGCGAAAAGCATGTATTCGTGCTTAATACAACGAAACAAGCTGTTTTAGACCTAAACGAGCTAGATCTGAACACATCGGTTTTACAAATGTCCATGTGATACGCGTCAAAACTTTTTCTCTTATAACGGCTCGAAAAGCTTGTATTCATGCGTAATACAACGAAAGAAGCTGTTTTAGACCAAAACGAGCTAGATCTGAATACATCGGTTTTACAAGTGTCTATGTGATACGCGTCAAAACTTTTTCTCTTATAACTGCGCGAAAAGCATTTATTCGTGCTTAATACAACGAAACAAGCTGTTTTAGACCTAAACGAGCTAGATCTGAACACATCGGTTTTACAAGTGTCCATGTGATACGCGTCAAAACTTTTTCTCATAACTACTCGAAAATCTTGTATTCGTGCGTATTACAACGAAACAAGCTGTTTTAGACCAAAACGAGCTGGATCTGAACACATCGGTTTTACAAGTGTATGTGATACGCGTCAAAACTTTTTCTCTTATAACTGCGCGAAAAGCATGTATTCGTGCTTAATACAACGAAACAAGCTGTTTTAGACCTAAACGAGCTAGATCTGAACACATCGGTTTTACAAATGTCCATGTGATACGCGTCAAAGCTTTTTCTCTTATAACTGCACGAAAAGCATGTATTCGTGCTTAATACAACGAAACAAGCTGTTTTAGACCTAAACGAGCTAGATCTGAACACATCGGTTTTACAAGTGTCTATGTGATACGCGTCAAAACTTTTTCTCTTATAACTGCTCGAAAAGCTTGTATTCATGCGTAATACAACGAAAGAAGCTGTTTTAGACCAAAACGAGCTAGATCTGAACACATCGGTTTTACAAGTGTCTATGTGATACGCGTCAAAACTTTTTCTCCTATAACTGCGCGAAAAGCATGTTTTCGTGCTTAATACAACGAAACAAGCTGTTTTAGACCTAAACGAGCTAGATCTGAACACATCCATGCGATACGCGTCAAAACTTTTTCTCTTATAACTGCGCGAAAAGCATGTATTCGTGCTTAATACAACGAAACAAGCTGTTTTAGACCTAAACGAGCTAGATCTGAACACATCGGTTTTACAAGTGTCTATGTGATACGCGTCAAAACTTTTTCTCTTATAACTGCGCGAAAAGCATGTATTCGTGCTTAATACAACGAAACAAGCTGTTTTAGACCTAAACGAGCTAGATCTGAACACATCGGTTTTATAAGTGTCTATGTGATACGCGTCAAAACTTTTTCTCTTATAACTGCGCGAAAAGCATGTATTCGTGCTTAATACAACGAAACAAGCTGTTTTAGACCTAAACGAGCTAGATCTGAACACATCGGTTTTATAAGTGTCTATGTGATACGCGTCAAAACTTTTTCTCTTATAACTGCGCGAAAAGCATGTATTCGTGCTTAATACAACGAAACAAGCTGTTTTAGACCTAAACGAGCTAGATCTGAACACATCGGTTTTACAAATGTCCATGTGATACGCGTCAAAACTTTTTCTCTTATAACTGCTCGAAAAGCATGTATTCGTGCGTAATACAACGAAAGAAGCTGTTCTAGACCAAAACGAGCTAGATCTGAACACATCGGTTTTACAAGTGTCCATGTGATACGCGTCAAAACTTCTGATAACTGCTCGAAAAGCTTGCATTCGTGCTTAATACAACGAAACAAGCTGTTTTAGACCAAAACGAGCTAGATCTGAACACATCGGTTTTACAAGTGTCTATGTGATACGCGTCAAAACTTTTTCTCTTATAACTGCGCGAAAAGCATGTATTCGTGCTTAATACAACGAAACAAGCTGTTTTAGACCTAAACGAGCTAGATCTGAACACATCGGTTTTACAAGTGTCCATGTGATACGCGTCAAAACTTTTTCTCATAACTACTCGAAAAGCTTGTATTCGTGCGTATTACAACGAAACAAGCTGTTTTAGACCAAAACGAGCTGGATCTGAACACATCGGTTTTACAAGTGTATGTGATACGCGTCAAAACTTTTTCTCTTATAACTGCGCGAAAAGCATGTATTCGTGCTTAATACAACGAAACAAGCTGTTTTAGACCTAAACGAGCTAGATCTGAACACATCGGTTTTACAAATGTCTATGTGATACGCGTCAAAGCTTTTTCTCTTATAACTGCACGAAAAGCATGTATTCGTGCTTAATACAACGAAACAAGCTGTTTTAGACCTAAACGAGCTAGATCTGAACACATCGGTTTTACAAGTGTCTATGTGATACGCGTCAAAACTTTTTCTCTTATAACTGCTCGAAAAGCTTGTATTCATGCGTAATACAACGAAAGAAGCTGTTTTAGACCAAAACGAGCTAGATCTGAACACATCGGTTTTACAAGTGTCTATGTGATACGCGTCAAAACTTTTTCTCTTATAACTGCGCGAAAAGCGTTTTCGTGCTTAATACAACGAAACAAGCTGTTTTAGACCTAAACGAGCTAGATCTGAACACATCCATGCGATACGCGTCAAAACTTTTTCTCTTATAACTGCGCGAAAAGCATGTATTCGTGCTTAATACAACGAAACAAGCTGTTTTAGACCTAAACGAGCTAGATCTGAACACATCGGTTTTACAAGTGTCTATGTGATACGCGTCAAAACTTTTTCTCTTATAACTGCGCGAAAAGCATGTATTCGTGCTTAATACAACGAAACAAGCTGTTTTAGACCTAAACGAGCTAGATCTGAACACATCGGTTTTATAAGTGTCTATGTGATACGCGTCAAAACTTTTTCTCTTATAACTGCGCGAAAAGCATGTATTCGTGCTTAATACAACGAAACAAGCTGTTTTAGACCTAAACGAGCTAGATCTGAACACATCGGTTTTACAAATGTCCATGTGATACGCGTCAAAACTTTTTCTCTTATAACTGCTCGAAAAGCATGTATTCGTGCTTAGTACAACGAAACAAGCTGTTTTAGACCTAAACGAGCTAGATCTGAACACATCGGTTTTACAAATGTCCATGTGATACGCGTCAAAACTTTTTCTCTTATAACTGCGCGAAAAGCATGTATTCGTGCTTAATACAACGAAACAAGCTGTTTTAGACCTAAACGAGCTAGATCTGAACACATCGGTTTTACAAGTGTCTATGTGATACGCGTCAAAACTTTTTCTCTTATAACTGCGCGAAAAGCATGTATTCGTGCTTAATACAACGAAACAAGCTGTTTTAGACCTAAACGAGCTAGATCTGAACACATCGGTTTTACAAGTGTCTATGTGATACGCGTCAAAACTTTTTCTCTTATAACTGCTCGAAAACCTTGTATTCATGCGTAATACAACGAAAGAAGCTGTTCTAAACCAAAACGAGCTAGATCTGAACACATCGGTTTTACAAGTGTCCATGTGATACGCGTCAAAACTTCTGATAACTGCTCGAAAAGCTTGCATTCGTGCTTAATACAACGAAACAAGCTGTTTTAGTCCAAAACGAGCTAGATCTGAACACATCGGTTTTACAAGTGTCTATGTGATACGCGTCAAAACTTTTTCTCTTATAACTGCGCGAAAAGCATGTATTCGTGCTTAATACAACGAAACAAGCTGTTTTAGACCTAATCGAGCTAGATCTGAACACATCGGTTTTACAAGTGTCCATGTGATACGCGTCAAAACTTCTGATAACTGCTCGAAAAGCTTGCATTCGTGCTTAATACAACGAAACAAGCTGTTTTAGACCAAAACGAGCTAGATCTGAACACATCGGTTTTACAAGTGTCTATGTGATACGCGTCAAAACTTTTTCTCTTATAACTGCGCGAAAAGCATGTATTCGTGCTTAATACAACGAAACAAGCTGTTTTAGACCTAAACGAGCTAGATCTGAACACATCGGTTTTACAAGTGTCCATGTGATACGCGTCAAAACTTTTTCTCATAACTACTCGAAAAGCTTGTATTCGTGCGTATTACAACGAAACAAGCTGTTTTAGACCAAAACGAGCTAGATCTGAACACATCGGTTTTACAAGTGTATGTGATACGCGTGACTTTTTCTCTTATAACTGCGCGAAAAGCATGTATTCGTGTTTAATACAACGAAACAAGCTGTTTTAGACCTAAACGAGCTAGATCTGAACACATCGGTTTTACAAATGTCCATGTGATACGCGTCAAAGCTTTTTCTCTTATAACTGCACGAAAAGCATGTATTCGTGCCTAATACAACGAAACAAGCTGTTTTAGACCTAAACGAGCTAGATCTGAACACATCGGTTTTACAAGTGTCTATGTGATACGCGTCAAAACTTTTTCTCTTATAACTGCTCGAAAAGCTTGTATTCATGCGTAATACAACGAAAGAAGCTGTTTTAGACCAAAACGAGCTAGATCTGAACACATCGGTTTTACAAGTGTCTATGTGATACGCGTCAAAACTTTTTCTCTTATAACTGCGCGAAAAGCATGTATTCGTGCTTAATACAACGAAACAAGCTGTTTTAGACCTAAACGAGCTAGATCTGAACACATCCATGTGATACGCGTCAAAACTTTTTCTCTTATAACTGCGCGAAAAGCATGTATTCGTGCTTAATACAACGAAACAAGCTGTTTTAGACCTAAACGAGCTAGATCTGAACAGATCGGTTTTACAAGTGTCTATGTGATACGCGTCAAAACTTTTTCTCTTATAACTGCGCGAAAAGCATGTATTCGTGCTTAATACAACGAAACAAGCTGTTTTAGACCTAAACGAGCTAGATCTGAACACATCGGTTTTACAAGTGTCTATGTGATACGCGTCAAAACTTTTTCTCTTATAACTGCGCGAAAAGCATGTATTCGTGCTTAATACAACGAAACAAGCTGTTTTAGACCTAAACGAGCTAGATCTGAACACATCGGTTTTACAAATGTCCATGTGATACGCGTCAAAACTTTTTCTCTTATAACTGCGCGAAAAGCATGTATTCGTGCTTAGTACAACGAAACAAGCTGTTTTAGACCTAAACGAGCTAGATCTGAACACATCGGTTTTACAAGTGTCTATGTGATACGCGTCAAAACGTTTTCTCTTATAACTGCTCGAAAAGCTTGTATTCATGCGTAATACAACGAAAGAAGCTGTTTTAGACCAAAACGAGCTAGATCTGAACACATCGGTTTTACAAGTGTCTATGTGATACGCGTCAAAACTTTTTCTCTAACTGCGCGAAAAGCACGTATTCGTGCTTAATACAACGAAACAAGCTGTTTTAGACCTAAACGAGCTAGATCTGAACACATCAGTTTTACAAATGTCCATGTGATACGCGTCAAACCTTTTTCTCTTATAACTGCGCGAAAAGCATGTATTCGTGCTTAATACAACGAAAGAAGCTGTTTTAGACCTAAACGAGCTAGATCTGAACACATCGGTTTTACAAATGCCCATGTGATACGCGTCAAAACGTTTTCTCTTATAACTGCGCGAAAAGCATGTATTCGTGCTTAATACAACGAAACAAGTTGTTTTAGGCCAAAACGAGCTAGATCTGAACACATCGGTTTTACAAGTGTCTATGTGATACGCGTCAAAACTTTTTCTCTTATAACTGCGCGAAAAGCATGTATTCGTGCTTAATACAACGAAACAAGCTGTTTTAGACCTAAACGAGCTAGATCTGAACACATCGGTTTTACAAATGTCCATGTGATACGCGTCAAAACTTTTTCTCTTATAACTGCTCGAAAAGCTTGTATTCATGCGTAATACAACGAAAGAAGCTGTTTTAGACCAAAACGAGCTAGATCTGAATACATCGGTTTTACAAGTGTCTATGTGATACGCGTCAAAACTTTTTCTCTTATAACTGCGCGAAAAGCATGTATTCGTGCTTAATACAACGAAACAAGCTGTTTTAGACCTAAACGAGCTAGATCTGAACACATCGGTTTTACAAGTGTCCATGTGATACGCGTCAAAACTTTTTCTCATAACTACTCGAAAAGCTTGTATTCGTGCGTATTACAACGAAACAAGCTGTTTTAGACCAAAACGAGCTGGATCTGAACACATCGGTTTTACAAGTGTATGTGATACGCGTCAAAACTTTTTCTCTTATAACTGCGCGAAAAGCATGTATTCGTGCTTAATACAACGAAACAAGCTGTTTTAGACCTAAACGAGCTAGATCTGAACACATCGGTTTTACAAATGTCCATGTGATACGCGTCAAAGCTTTTTCTCTTATAACTGCACGAAAAGCATGTATTCGTGCTTAATACAACGAAACAAGCTGTTTTAGACCTAAACGAGCTAGATCTGAACACATCGGTTTTACAAGTGTCTATGTGATACGCGTCAAAACTTTTTCTCTTATAACTGCGCGAAAAGCATGTATTCGTGCTTAATACAACGAAACAAGCTGTTTTAGACCTAAACGAGCTAGATCTGAACACATCGGTTTTACAAGTGTCCATGTGATACGCGTCAAAACTTTTTCTCTTATAACTGCGCGAAAAGCATGTATTCGTGCTTAATACAACGAAACAAGCTGTTTTAGACCTAAACGAGCTAGATCTGAACACATCGGTTTTACAAGTGTCTATGTGATACGCGTCAAAACTTTTTCTCTTATAACTGCGCGAAAAGCATGTATTCGTGCTTAATACAACGAAACAAGCTGTTTTAGACCTAAACGAGCTTGATCTGAACACATCGGTTTTACAAGTGTCTATGTGATAGGCGTCAAAACTTTTTCTCTTATAACTGCTCGAAAACCTTGTATTCATGCGTAATACAACGAAAGAAGCTGTTCTAGACCAAAACGAGCTAGATCTGAACACATCGGTTTTACAAGTGTCCATGTGATACGCGTCAAAACTTCTGATAACTGCTCGAAAAGCTTGCATTCGTGCTTAATACAACGAAACAAGCTGTTTTAGACCAAAACGAGCTAGATCTGAACACATCGGTTTTACAAGTGTCTATGTGATACGCGTCAAAACTTTTTCTCTTATAACTGCGCGAAAAGCATGTATTCGTCCTTAATACAACGAAACAAGCTGTTTTAGACCTAAACGAGCTAGATCTGAACACATCGGTTTTACAAGTGTCCATGTGATACGCGTCAAAACTTTTTCTCATAACTACTCGAAAAGCTTGTATTCGTGCGTATTACAACGAAACAAGCTGTTTTAGACCAAAACGAGCTAGATCTGAACACATCGGTTTTACAAGTGTATGTGATACGCGTCAAAACTTTTTCTCTTATAACTGCGCGAAAAGCATGTATTCGTGCTTAATACAACGAAACAAGCTGTTTTAGACCTAAACGAGCTAGATCTGAACACATCGGTTTTACAAGTGTCTATGTGATACGCGTCAAAACTTTTTCTCTTATAACTGCTCGAAAAGCTTGTATTCATGCGTAATACAACGAAAGAAGCTGTTTTAGACCAAAACGAGCTAGATCTGAACACATCGGTTTTACAAGTGTCTATGTGATACGCGTCAAAACTTTTTCTCTTATAACTGCGCGAAAAGCATGTATTCGTGCTTAATACAACGAAACAAGCTGTTTTAGACCTAAACGAGCTAGATCTGAACACATCCATGTGATACGCGTCAAAACTTTTTCTCTTATAACTGCGCGAAAAGCATGTATTCGTGCTTAATACAACGAAACAAGCTGTTTTAGACCTAAACGAGCTAGATCTGAACACATCGGTTTTACAAATGTCCATGTGATACGCGTCAAAGCTTTTTCTCTTATAACTGCACGAAAAGCATGTATTCGTGCTTAATACAACGAAACAAGCTGTTTTAGACCTAAACGAGCTAGATCTGAACACATCGGTTTTACAAGTGTCTATGTGATACGCGTCAAAACTTTTTCTCTTATAACTGCTCGAAAAGCTTGTATTCATGCGTAATACAACGAAAGAAGCTGTTTTAGACCAAAACGAGCTAGATCTGAACACATCGGTTTTACAAGTGTCTATGTGATACGCGTCAAAACTTTTTCTCTTATAACTGCGCGAAAAGCATGTATTCGTGCTTAATACAACGAAACAAGCTGTTTTAGACCTAAACGAGCTAGATCTGAACACATCCATGTGATACGCGTCAAAACTTTTTCTCTTATAACTGCGCGAAAAGCATGTATTCGTGCTTAATACAACGAAACAAGCTGTTTTAGACCTAAACGAGCTAGATCTGAACACATCGGTTTTACAAGTGTCTATGTGATACGCGTCAAAACTTTTTCTCTTATAACTGCGCGAAAAGCATGTATTCGTGCTTAATACAACGAAACAAGCTGTTTTAGACCTAAACGAGCTAGATCTGAACACATCGGTTTTACAAATGTCCGTGTGATACGCGTCAAAACTTTTTCTCTTATAACTGCGCGAAAAGCATGTATTCGTGCTTAGTACAACGAAACAAGCTGTTTTAGACCTAAACGAGCTAGATCTGAACACATCGGTTTTACAAGTGTCTATGTGATACGCGTCAAAACGTTTTCTCTTATAACTGCTCGAAAAGCTTGTATTCATGCGTAATACAACGAAAGAAGCTGTTTTAGACCAAAACGAGCTAGATCTGAACACATCGGTTTTACAAGTGTCTATGTGATACGCGTCAAAACTTTTTCTCTTATAACTGCGCGAAAAGCATGTATTCGTGCTTAATACAACGAAACAAGCTGTTTTAGACCTAAACGAGCTAGATCTGAACACATCAGTTTTACAAATGTCCATGGATACGCGTCAAACCTTTTTCTCTTATAACTGCGCGAAAAGCATGTATTCGTGCTTAATACAACGAAAGAAGCTGTTTTAGACCTAAACGAGCTAGATCTGAACACATCGGTTTTACAAATGTCCATGTGATACGCGTCAAAACTTTTTCTCTTATAACTGCTCGAAAGGCTTGTATTCATGCGTAATACAACGAAAGAAGCTGTTTTAGACCAAAACGAGCTAGATCTGAATACATCGGTTTTACAAGTGTCTATGTGATACGCGTCAAAACTTTTTCTCTTATAACTGCGCGAAAAGCATGTATTCGTGCTTAATACAACGAAACAAGCTGTTTTAGACCTAAACGAGCTAGATCTGAACACATCGGTTTTACAAGTGTCTATGTGATACGCGTCAAAACTTTTTCTCTTATAACTGCGCGAAAAGCATGTATTCGTGCTTAATACAACGAAACAAGCTGTTTTAGACCTAAACGAGCTAGATCTGAACACATCGGTTTTACAAGTGTCTATGTGATACGCGTCAAAACTTTTTCTCTTATAACTGCTCGAAAACCTTGTATTCATGCGTAATACAACGAAAGAAGCTGTTCTAGACCAAAACGAGCTAGATCTGAACACATCGGTTTTACAAGTGTCCATGTGATACGCGTCAAAACTTCTGATAACTGCTCGAAAAGCTTGCATTCGTGCTTAATACAACGAAACAAGCTGTTTTAGACCAAAACGAGCTAGATCTGAACACATCGGTTTTACAAGTGTCTATGTGATACGCGTCAAAACTTTTTCTCTTATAACTGCGCGAAAAGCATGTATTCGTGCTTAATACAACGAAACAAGCTGTTTTAGACCTAAACGAGCTAGATCTGAACACATCGGTTTTACAAGTGTCTATGTGATACGCGTCAAAACTTTTTCTCTTATAACTGCGCGAAAAGCATGTATTCGTGCTTAATACAACGAAACAAGCTGTTTTAGACCTAAACGAGCTAGATCTGAACACATCGGTTTTACAAGTGTTTATGTGATACGCGTCAAAACTTTTTCTCTTATAACTGCGCGAAAAGCATGTATTCGTGCTTAATACAACGAAACAAGCTGTTTTAGACCTAAACGAGCTAGATCTGAACACATCGGTTTTACAAATGTCCATGTGATACGCGTCAAAACTTTTTCTCCTATAACTGCGCGAAAAGCATGTATTCGTGCTTAGTACAACGAAACAAGCTGTTTTAGACCTAAACGAGCTAGATCTGAACACATCGGTTTTACAAGTGTCTATGTGATACGCGTCAAAACGTTTTCTCTTATAACTGCTCGAAAAGCTTGTATTCATGCGTAATACAACGAAAGAAGCTGTTTTAGACCAAAACGAGCTAGATCTGAACACATCGGTTTTAAAAGTGTATGTGATACGCGTCAAAACTTTTTCTCTTATAACTGCGCGAAAAGCATGTATTCGTGCTTAATACAACGAAACAAGCTGTTTTAGACCTAAACGAGCTAGATCTGAACACATCGGTTTTACAAGTGTCTATGTGATACGCGTCAAAACTTTTTCTCTTATAACTGCGCGAAAAGCTTGTATTCGTGCTTAATACAACGAAAGAAGCTGTTTTAGACCTAAACGAGCTAGATCTGAACACATCGGTTTTACAAATGTCCATGTGATACGCGTCAAAACTTTTTCTCTTATAACTGCGCGAAAAGCATGTATTCGTGCTTAGTACAACGAAACAAGCTGTTTTAGACCTAAACGAGCTAGATCTGAACACATCGGTTTTACAAGTGTCTGTGATACGCGTCAAAACGTTTTCTCTTATAACTGCTCGAAAAGCTTGTATTCATGCGTAATACAACAAAAGAAGCTGTTTTAGACCAAAACGAGCTAGATCTGAACACATCGGTTTTACAAGTGTCTATGTGATACGCGTCGAAACTTTTTCTCTTATAACTGCGCGAAAAGCATGTATTCGTGCTTAATACAACGAAACAAGCTGTTTTAGACCTAAACGAGCTAGATCTGAACACATCGGTTTTACAAATGTCCATGTGATACGCGTCAAAACTTTTTCTCTTATAACTGCGCGAAAAGCATGTATTCGTGCTTAATACAACGAAAGAAGCTGTTTTAGACCTAAACGAGCTAGATCTGAACACATCGGTTTTACAAATGTCCATGTGATACGCGTCAAAACGTTTTCTCTTATAACTGCGCGAAAAGCATGTATTCGTGCTTAATACAACGAAACAAGTTGTTTTAGGCCAAAACGAGCTAGATCTGAACACATCGGTTTTACAAGTGTCTATGTGATACGCGTCAAAACTTTTTCTCTTATAACTGCGCGAAAAGCATGTATTCGTGCTTAATACAACGAAACAAGCTGTTTTAGACCTAAACGAGCTAGATCTGAACACATCGGTTTTACAAATGTCCATGTGATACGCGTCAAAACTTTTTCTCTTATAACTGCTCGAAAAGCTTGTATTCATGCGTAATACAACGAAAGAAGCTGTTTTAGACCAAAACGAGCTAGATCTGAATACATCGGTTTTACAAGTGTCTATGTGATACGCGTCAAAACTTTTTCTCTTATAACTGCGCGAAAAGCATGTATTCGTGCTTAATACAACGAAACAAGCTGTTTTAGACCTAAACGAGCTAGATCTGAACACGTCGGTTTTACAAGTGTCCATGTGATACGCGTCAAAACTTTTTCTCATAACTACTCGAAAAGCTTGTATTCGTGCGTATTACAACGAAACAAGCTGTTTTAGACCAAAACGAGCTGGATCTGAACACATCGGTTTTACAAGTGTATGTGATACGCGTCAAAACTTTTTCTCTTATAACTGCGCGAAAAGCATGTATTCGTGCTTAATACAACGAAACAAGCTGTTTTAGACCTAAACGAGCTAGATCTGAACACATCGGTTTTACAAATGTCCATGTGATACGCGTCAAAGCTTTTTCTCTTATAACTGCACGAAAAGCATGTATTCGTGCTTAATACAACGAAACAAGCTGTTTTAGACCTAAACGAGCTAGATCTGAACACATCGGTTTTACAAGTGTCTATGTGATACGCGTCAAAACTTTTTCTCTTATAACTGCTCGAAAAGCTTGTATTCATGCGTAATACAACGAAAGAAGCTGTTTTAGACCAAAACGAGCTAGATCTGAACACATCGGTTTTACAAGTGTCTATGTGATACGCGTCAAAACTTTTTCTCTTATAACTGCGCGAAAAGCATGTTTTCGTGCTTAATACAACGAAACAAGCTGTTTTAGACCTAAACGAGCTAGATCTGAACACATCCATGCGATACGCGTCAAAACTTTTTCTCTTATAACTGCGCGAAAAGCATGTATTCGTGCTTAATACAACGAAACAAGCTGTTTTAGACCTAAACGAGCTAGATCTGAACACATCGGTTTTACAAATGTCCATGTGATACGCGTCAAAGCTTTTTCTCTTATAACTGCACGAAAAGCATGTATTCGTGCTTAATACAACGAAACAAGCTGTTTTAGACCTAAACGAGCTAGATCTGAACACATCGGTTTTACAAGTGTCTATGTGATACGCGTCAAAACTTTTTCTCTTATAACTGCTCGAAAAGCTTGTATTCATGCGTAATACAACGAAAGAAGCTGTTTTAGACCAAAACGAGCTAGATCTGAACACATCGGTTTTACAAGTGTCTATGTGATACGCGTCAAAACTTTTTCTCTTATAACTGCGCGAAAAGCATGTTTTCGTGCTTAATACAACGAAACAAGCTGTTTTAGACCTAAACGAGCTAGATCTGAACACATCCATGCGATACGCGTCAAAACTTTTTCTCTTATAACTGCGCGAAAAGCATGTATTCGTGCTTAATACAACGAAACAAGCTGTTTTAGACCTAAACGAGCTAGATCTGAACACATCGGTTTTACAAGTGTCTATGTGATACGCGTCAAAACTTTTTCTCTTATACCTGCGCGAAAAGCATGTATTCGTGCTTAATACAACGAAACAAGCTGTTTTAGACCTAAACGAGCTAGATCTGAACACATCGGTTTTATAAGTGTCTATGTGATACGCGTCAAAACTTTTTCTCTTATAACTGCGCGAAAAGCATGTATTCGTGCTTAATACAACGAAACAAGCTGTTTTAGACCTAAACGAGCTAGATCTGAACACATCGGTTTTACAAGTGTCCATGTGATACGCGTCAAAACTTTTTCTCATAACTACTCGAAAAGCTTGTATTCGTGCGTATTACAACGAAACAAGTTGTTTTAGACCAAAACGAGCTGGATCTGAACACATCGGTTTTACAAGTGTATGTGATACGCGTCAAAACTTTTTCTCTTATAACTGCGCGAAAAGCATGTATTCGTGCTTAATACAACGAAACAAGCTGTTTTAGACCTAAACGAGCTAGATCTGAACACATCGGTTTTACAAATGTCCATGTGATACGCGTCAAAGCTTTTTCTCTTATAACTGCACGAAAAGCATGTATTCGTGCTTAATACAACGAAACAAGCTGTTTTAGACCTAAACGAGCTAGATCTGAACACATCGGTTTTACAAGTGTCTATGTGATACGCGTCAAAACTTTTTCTCTTATAACTGCTCGAAAAGCTTGTATTCATGCGTAATACAACGTAAGAAGCTGTTTTAGACCAAAACGAGCTAGATCTGAACACATCGGTTTTACAAGTGTCTATGTGATACGCGTCAAAACTTTTTCTCTTATAACTGCGCGAAAAGCATGTTTTCGTGCTTAATACAACGAAACAAGCTGTTTTAGACCTAAACGAGCTAGATCTGAACACATCAGTTTTACAAATGTCCATGGATACGCGTCAAACCTTTTTCTCTTATAACTGCGCGAAAAGCATGTATTCGTGCTTAATACAACGAAAGAAGCTGTTTTAGACCTAAACGAGCTAGATCTGAACACATCGGTTTTACAAATGTCCATGTGATACGCGTCAAAACTTTTTCTCTTATAACTGCTCGAAAGGCTTGTATTCATGCGTAATACAACGAAAGAAGCTGTTTTAGACCAAAACGAGCTAGATCTGAATACATCGGTTTTACAAGTGTCTATGTGATACGCGTCAAAACTTTTTCTCTTATAACTGCGCGAAAAGCATGTATTCGTGCTTAATACAACGAAACAAGCTGTTTTAGACCTAAACGAGCTAGATCTGAACACATCGGTTTTACAAGTGTCTATGTGATACGCGTCAAAACTTTTTCTCTTATAACTGCGCGAAAAGCATGTATTCGTGCTTAATACAACGAAACAAGCTGTTTTAGACCTAAACGAGCTAGATCTGAACACATCGGTTTTACAAGTGTCTATGTGATACGCGTCAAAACTTTTTCTCTTATAACTGCTCGAAAACCTTGTATTCATGCGTAATACAACGAAAGAAGCTGTTCTAGACCAAAACGAGCTAGATCTGAACACATCGGTTTTACAAGTGTCCATGTGATACGCGTCAAAACTTCTGATAACTGCTCGAAAAGCTTGCATTCGTGCTTAATACAACGAAACAAGCTGTTTTAGACCAAAACGAGCTAGATCTGAACACATCGGTTTTACAAGTGTCTATGTGATACGCGTCAAAACTTTTTCTCTTATAACTGCGCGAAAAGCATGTATTCGTGCTTAATACAACGAAACAAGCTGTTTTAGACCTAAACGAGCTAGATCTGAACACATCGGTTTTACAAGTGTCTATGTGATACGCGTCAAAACTTTTTCTCTTATAACTGCGCGAAAAGCATGTATTCGTGCTTAATACAACGAAACAAGCTGTTTTAGACCTAAACGAGCTAGATCTGAACACATCGGTTTTACAAGTGTTTATGTGATACGCGTCAAAACTTTTTCTCTTATAACTGCGCGAAAAGCATGTATTCGTGCTTAATACAACGAAACAAGCTGTTTTAGACCTAAACGAGCTAGATCTGAACACATCGGTTTTACAAATGTCCATGTGATACGCGTCAAAACTTTTTCTCCTATAACTGCGCGAAAAGCATGTATTCGTGCTTAGTACAACGAAACAAGCTGTTTTAGACCTAAACGAGCTAGATCTGAACACATCGGTTTTACAAGTGTCTATGTGATACGCGTCAAAACGTTTTCTCTTATAACTGCTCGAAAAGCTTGTATTCATGCGTAATACAACGAAAGAAGCTGTTTTAGACCAAAACGAGCTAGATCTGAACACATCGGTTTTAAAAGTGTATGTGATACGCGTCAAAACTTTTTCTCTTATAACTGCGCGAAAAGCATGTATTCGTGCTTAATACAACGAAACAAGCTGTTTTAGACCTAAACGAGCTAGATCTGAACACATCGGTTTTACAAGTGTCTATGTGATACGCGTCAAAACTTTTTCTCTTATAACTGCGCGAAAAGCTTGTATTCGTGCTTAATACAACGAAAGAAGCTGTTTTAGACCTAAACGAGCTAGATCTGAACACATCGGTTTTACAAATGTCCATGTGATACGCGTCAAAACTTTTTCTCTTATAACTGCGCGAAAAGCATGTATTCGTGCTTAGTACAACGAAACAAGCTGTTTTAGACCTAAACGAGCTAGATCTGAACACATCGGTTTTACAAGTGTCTGTGATACGCGTCAAAACGTTTTCTCTTATAACTGCTCGAAAAGCTTGTATTCATGCGTAATACAACAAAAGAAGCTGTTTTAGACCAAAACGAGCTAGATCTGAACACATCGGTTTTACAAGTGTCTATGTGATACGCGTCGAAACTTTTTCTCTTATAACTGCGCGAAAAGCATGTATTCGTGCTTAATACAACGAAACAAGCTGTTTTAGACCTAAACGAGCTAGATCTGAACACATCGGTTTTACAAATGTCCATGTGATACGCGTCAAAACTTTTTCTCTTATAACTGCGCGAAAAGCATGTATTCGTGCTTAATACAACGAAAGAAGCTGTTTTAGACCTAAACGAGCTAGATCTGAACACATCGGTTTTACAAATGTCCATGTGATACGCGTCAAAACGTTTTCTCTTATAACTGCGCGAAAAGCATGTATTCGTGCTTAATACAACGAAACAAGTTGTTTTAGGCCAAAACGAGCTAGATCTGACACATCGGTTTTACAAGTGTCTATGTGATACGCGTCAAAACTTTTTCTCTTATAACTGCGCGAAAAGCATGTATTCGTGCTTAATACAACGAAACAAGCTGTTTTAGACCTAAACGAGCTAGATCTGAACACATCGGTTTTACAAATGTCCATGTGATACGCGTCAAAACTTTTTCTCTTATAACTGCTCGAAAAGCTTGTATTCATGCGTAATACAACGAAAGAAGCTGTTTTAGACCAAAACGAGCTAGATCTGAATACATCGGTTTTACAAGTGTCTATGTGATACGCGTCAAAACTTTTTCTCTTATAACTGCGCGAAAAGCATGTATTCGTGCTTAATACAACGAAACAAGCTGTTTTAGACCTAAACGAGCTAGATCTGAACACGTCGGTTTTACAAGTGTCCATGTGATACGCGTCAAAACTTTTTCTCATAACTACTCGAAAAGCTTGTATTCGTGCGTATTACAACGAAACAAGCTGTTTTAGACCAAAACGAGCTGGATCTGAACACATCGGTTTTACAAGTGTATGTGATACGCGTCAAAACTTTTTCTCTTATAACTGCGCGAAAAGCATGTATTCGTGCTTAATACAACGAAACAAGCTGTTTTAGACCTAAACGAGCTAGATCTGAACACATCGGTTTTACAAGTGTCTATGTGATACGCGTCAAAACTTTTTCTCTTATAACTGCTCGAAAAGCTTGTATTCATGCGTAATACAACGAAAGAAGCTGTTTTAGACCAAAACGAGCTAGATCTGAACACATCGGTTTTACAAGTGTCTATGTGATACGCGTCAAAACTTTTTCTCTTATAACTGCGCGAAAAGCATGTTTTCGTGCTTAATACAACGAAACAAGCTGTTTTAGACCTAAACGAGCTAGATCTGAACACATCCATGCGATACGCGTCAAAACTTTTTCTCTTATAACTGCGCGAAAAGCATGTATTCGTGCTTAATACAACGAAACAAGCTGTTTTAGACCTAAACGAGCTAGATCTGAACACATCGGTTTTACAAATGTCCATGTGATACGCGTCAAAGCTTTTTCTCTTATAACTGCACGAAAAGCATGTATTCGTGCTTAATACAACGAAACAAGCTGTTTTAGACCTAAACGAGCTAGATCTGAACACATCGGTTTTACAAGTGTCTATGTGATACGCGTCAAAACTTTTTCTCTTATAACTGCTCGAAAAGCTTGTATTCATGCGTAATACAACGAAAGAAGCTGTTTTAGACCAAAACGAGCTAGATCTGAACACATCGGTTTTACAAGTGTCTATGTGATACGCGTCAAAACTTTTTCTCTTATAACTGCGCGAAAAGCATGTTTTCGTGCTTAATACAACGAAACAAGCTGTTTTAGACCTAAACGAGCTAGATCTGAACACATCCATGCGATACGCGTCAAAACTTTTTCTCTTATAACTGCGCGAAAAGCATGTATTCGTGCTTAATACAACGAAACAAGCTGTTTTAGACCTAAACGAGCTAGATCTGAACACATCGGTTTTACAAGTGTCTATGTGATACGCGTCAAAACTTTTTCTCTTATACCTGCGCGAAAAGCATGTATTCGTGCTTAATACAACGAAACAAGCTGTTTTAGACCTAAACGAGCTAGATCTGAACACATCGGTTTTATAAGTGTCTATGTGATACGCGTCAAAACTTTTTCTCTTATAACTGCGCGAAAAGCATGTATTCGTGCTTAATACAACGAAACAAGCTGTTTTAGACCTAAACGAGCTAGATCTGAACACATCGGTTTTACAAGTGTCCATGTGATACGCGTCAAAACTTTTTCTCATAACTACTCGAAAAGCTTGTATTCGTGCGTATTACAACGAAACAAGTTGTTTTAGACCAAAACGAGCTGGATCTGAACACATCGGTTTTACAAGTGTATGTGATACGCGTCAAAACTTTTTCTCTTATAACTGCGCGAAAAGCATGTATTCGTGCTTAATACAACGAAACAAGCTGTTTTAGACCTAAACGAGCTAGATCTGAACACATCGGTTTTACAAATGTCCATGTGATACGCGTCAAAGCTTTTTCTCTTATAACTGCACGAAAAGCATGTATTCGTGCTTAATACAACGAAACAAGCTGTTTTAGACCTAAACGAGCTAGATCTGAACACATCGGTTTTACAAGTGTCTATGTGATACGCGTCAAAACTTTTTCTCTTATAACTGCTCGAAAAGCTTGTATTCATGCGTAATACAACGTAAGAAGCTGTTTTAGACCAAAACGAGCTAGATCTGAACACATCGGTTTTACAAGTGTCTATGTGATACGCGTCAAAACTTTTTCTCTTATAACTGCGCGAAAAGCATGTTTTCGTGCTTAATACAACGAAACAAGCTGTTTTAGACCTAAACGAGCTAGATCTGAACACATCCATGCGATACGCGTCAAAACTTTTTCTCTTATAACTGCGCGAAAAGCATGTATTCGTGCTTAATACAACGAAACAAGCTGTTTTAGACCTAAACGAGCTAGATCTGAACACATCGGTTTTACAAGTGTCTATGTGATACGCGTCAAAACTTTTTCTCTTATAACTGCGCGAAAAGCATGTATTCGTGCTTAATACAACGAAACAAGCTGTTTTAGACCTAAACGAGCTAGATCTGAACACATCGGTTTTATAAGTGTCTATGTGATACGCGTCAAAACTTTTTCTCTTATAACTGCGCGAAAAGCATGTATTCGTGCTTAATACAACGAAACAAGCTGTTTTAGACCTAAACGAGCTAGATCTGAACACATCGGTTTTACAAATGTCCATGTGATACGCGTCAAAACTTTTTCTCTTATAACTGCTCGAAAAGCATGTATTCGTGCTTAGTACAACGAAACAAGCTGTTTTAGACCTAAACGAGCTAGATCTGAACACATCGGTTTTACAAATGTCCATGTGATACGCGTCAAAACTTTTTCTCTTATAACTGCGCGAAAAGCATGTATTCGTGCTTAATACAACGAAACAAGCTGTTTTAGACCTAAACGAGCTAGATCTGAACACATCGGTTTTACAAGTGTCTATGTGATACGCGTCAAAACTTTTTCTCTTATAACTGCGCGAAAAGCATGTATTCGTGCTTAATACAACGAAACAAGCTGTTTTAGACCTAAACGAGCTAGATCTGAACACATCGGTTTTACAAGTGTCTATGTGATACGCGTCAAAACTTTTTCTCTTATAACTGCTCGAAAACCTTGTATTCATGCGTAATACAACGAAAGAAGCTGTTCTAGACCAAAACGAGCTAGATCTGAACACATCGGTTTTACAAGTGTCCATGTGATACGCGTCAAAACTTCTGATAACTGCTCGAAAAGCTTGCATTCGTGCTTAATACAACGAAACAAGCTGTTTTAGACCAAAACGAGCTAGATCTGAACACATCGGTTTTACAAGTGTCTATGTGATACGCGTCAAAACTTTTTCTCTTATAACTGCGCGAAAAGCATGTATTCGTGCTTAATACAACGAAACAAGCTGTTTTAGACCTAAACGAGCTAGATCTGAACACATCGGTTTTACAAGTGTCCATGTGATACGCGTCAAAACTTTTTCTCATAACTACTCGAAAAGCTTGTATTCGTGCGTATTACAACGAAACAAGCTGTTTTAGACCAAAACGAGCTAGATCTGAACACATCGGTTTTACAAGTGTATGTGATACGCGTGAAAACTTTTTCTCTTATAACTGCGCGAAAAGCATGTATTCGTGCTTAATACAACGAAACAAGCTGTTTTAGACCTAAACGAGCTAGATCTGAACACATCGGTTTTACAAATGTCCATGTGATACGCGTCAAAGCTTTTTCTCTTATAACTGCACGAAAAGCATGTATTCGTGCCTAATACAACGAAACAAGCTGTTTTAGACCTAAACGAGCTAAATCTGAACACATCGGTTTTACAAGTGTCTATGTGATACGCGTCAAAACTTTTTCTCTTATAACTGCTCGAAAAGCTTGTATTCATGCGTAATACAACGAAAGAAGCTGTTTTAGACCAAAACGAGCTAGATCTGAACACATCGGTTTTACAAGTGTCTATGTGATACGCGTCAAAACTTTTTCTCTTATAACTGCGCGAAAAGCATGTATTCGTGCTTAATACAACGAAACAAGCTGTTTTAGACCTAAACGAGCTAGATCTGAACACATCCATGTGATACGCGTCAAAACTTTTTCTCTTATAACTGCGCGAAAAGCATGTATTCGTGCTTAATACAACTAAACAAGCTGTTTTAGACCTAAACGAGCTAGATCTGAACACATCGGTTTTACAAGTGTCTATGTGATACGCGTCAAAACTTTTTCTCTTATAACTGCGCGAAAAGCATGTATTCGTGCTTAATACAACGAAACAAGCTGTTTTAGACCTAAACGAGCTAGATCTGAACACATCGGTTTTACAAGTGTCTATGTGATACGCGTCAAAACTTTTTCTCTTATAACTGCGCGAAAAGCATGTATTCGTGCTTAATACAACGAAACAAGCTGTTTTAGACCTAAACGAGCTAGATCTGAACACATCGGTTTTACAAATGTCCATGTGATACGCGTCAAAACTTTTTCTCTTATAACTGCGCGAAAAGCATGTATTCGTGCTTAGTACAACGAAACAAGCTGTCTTAGACCTAAACGAGCTAGATCTGAACACATCGGTTTTACAAGTGTCTATGTGATACGCGTCAAAACGTTTTCTCTTATAACTGCTCGAAAAGCTTGTATTCATGCGTAATACAACGAAAGAAGCTGTTTTAGACCAAAACGAGCTAGATCTGAACACATCGGTTTTACAAGTGTCTATGTGATACGCGTCAAAACTTTTTCTCTTATAACTGCGCGAAAAGCATGTATTCGTGCTTAATACAACGAAACAAGCTGTTTTAGACCTAAACGAGCTAGATCTGAACACATCGGCTTTACAAATGTCCATGTGATACGCGTCAAACCTTTTTCTCTTATAACTGCGCGAAAAGCATGTATTCGTGCTTAATACAACGAAAGAAGCTGTTTTAGACCTAAACGAGCTAGATCTGAACACATCGGTTTTACAAATGCCCATGTGATACGCGTCAAAACGTTTTCTCTTATAACTGCGCGAAAAGCATGTATTCGTGCTTAATACAACGAAACAAGTTGTTTTAGGCCAAAACGAGCTAGATCTGAACACATCGGTTTTACAAGTGTCTATGTGATACGCGTCAAAACTTTTTCTCTTATAACTGCGCGAAAAGCATGTATTCGTGCTTAATACAACGAAACAAGCTGTTTTAGACCTAAACGAGCTAGATCTGAACACATCGGTTTTACAAATGTCCATGTGATACGCGTCAAAACTTTTTCTCTTATAACTGCTCGAAAAGCTTGTATTCATGCGTAATACAACGAAAGAAGCTGTTTTAGACCAAAACGAGCTAGATCTGAATACATCGGTTTTACAAGTGTCTATGTGATACGCGTCAAAACTTTTTCTCTTATAACTGCGCGAAAAGCATGTATTCGTGCTTAATACAACGAAACAAGCTGTTTTAGACCTAAACGAGCTAGATCTGAACACATCGGTTTTACAAGTGTCCATGTGATACGCGTCAAAACTTTTTCTCATAACTACTCGAAAAGCTTGTATTCGTGCGTATTACAACGAAACAAGCTGTTTTAGACCAAAACGAGCTGGATCTGAACACATCGGTTTTACAAGTGTATGTGATACGCGTCAAAACTTTTTCTCTTATAACTGCGCGAAAAGCATGTATTCGTGCTTAATACAACAAAACAAGCTGTTTTAGACCTAAACGAGCTAGATCTGAACACATCGGTTTTACAAATGTCCATGTGATACGCGTCAAAGCTTTTTCTCTTATAACTGCACGAAAAGCATGTATTCGTGCTTAATACAACGAAACAAGCTGTTTTACACCTAAACGAGCTAGATCTGAACACATCGGTTTTACAAGTGTCTATGTGATACGCGTCAAAACTTTTTCTCTTATAACTGCTCGAAAAGCTTGTATTCATGCGTAATACAACGAAAGAAGCTGTTTTAGACCTAAACGAGCTAGATCTGAACACATCGGTTTTACAAATGTCCATGTGATACGCGTCAAAACTTTTTCTCTTATAACTGCGCGAAAAGCATGTATTCGTGCTTAATACAACGAAACAAGCTGTTTTAGACCTAAACGAGCTAGATCTGAACACATCGGTTTTACAAGTGTCTATGTGATACGCGTCAAAACTTTTTCTCTTATAACTGCGCGAAAAGCATGTATTCGTGCTTAATACAACGAAACAAGCTGTTTTAGACCTAAACGAGCTTGATCTGAACACATCGGTTTTACAAGTGTCTATGTGATAGGCGTCAAAACTTGTTCTCTTATAACTGCTCGAAAACCTTGTATTCATGCGTAATACAACGAAAGAAGCTGTTCTAGACCAAAACGAGCTAGATCTGAACACATCGGTTTTACAAGTGTCCATGTGATACGCGTCAAAACTTCTGATAACTGCTCGAAAAGCTTGCATTCGTGCTTAATACAACGAAACAAGCTGTTTTAGACCAAAACGAGCTAGATCTGAACACATCGGTTTTACAAGTGTCTATGTGATACGCGTCAAAACTTTTTCTCTTATAACTGCGCGAAAAGCATGTATTCGTGCTTAATACAACGAAACAAGCTGTTTTAGACCTAAACGAGCTAGATCTGAACACATCGGTTTTACAAGTGTCCATGTGATACGCGTCAAAACTTTTTCTCATAACTACTCGAAAAGCTTATATTCGTGCGTATTACAACGAAACAAGCTGTTTTAGACCAAAACGAGCTAGATCTGAACACATCGGTTTTACAAGTGTATGTGATACGCGTCAAAACTTTTTCTCTTATAACTGCGCGAAAAGCATGTATTCGTGCTTAATACAACGAAACAAGCTGTTTTAGACCTAAACGAGCTAGATCTGAACACATCGGTTTTACAAATGTCCATGTGATACGCGTCAAAGCTTTTTCTCTTATAACTGCACGAAAAGCATGTATTCGTGCTTAATACAACGAAACAAGCTGTTTTAGACCTAAACGAGCTAGATCTGAACACATCGGTTTTACAAGTGTCTATGTGATACGCGTCAAAACTTTTTCTCTTATAACTGCTCGAAAAGCTTGTATTCATGCGTAATACAACGAAAGAAGCTGTTTTAGACCAAAACGAGCTAGATCTGAACACATCGGTTTTACAAGTGTCTATGTGATACGCGTCAAAACTTTTTCTCTTATAACTGCGCGAAAAGCATGTATTCGTGCTTAATACAACGAAACAAGCTGTTTTAGACCTAAACGAGCTAGATCTGAACACATCCATGTGATACGCGTCAAAACTTTTTCTCTTATAACTGCGCGAAAAGCATGTATTCGTGCTTAATACAACGAAACAAGCTGTTTTAGACCTAAACGAGCTAGATCTGAACACATCGGTTTTACAAGTGTCTATGTGATACGCGTCAAAACGTTTTCTCTTATAACTGCGCGAAAAGCATGTATTCGTGCTTAATACAACGAAACAAGCTGTTTTAGACCTAAACGAGCTAGATCTGAACACATCGGTTTTACAAGTGTCTATGTGATACGCGTCAAAACTTTTTCTCTTATAACTGCGCGAAAAGCATGTATTCGTGCTTAATACAACGAAACAAGCTGTTTTCGACCTAAACGAGCTAGATCTGAACACATCGGTTTTACAAATGTCCATGTGATACGCGTCAAAACTTTTTCTCTTATAACTGCGCGAAAAGCATGTATTCGTGCTTAGTACAACGAAACAAGCTGTTTTAGACCTAAACGAGCTAGATCTGAACACATCGGTTTTACAAGTGTCTATGTGATACGCGTCAAAACGTTTTCTCTTATAACTGCTCGAAAAGCTTGTATTCATGCGTAATACAACGAAAGAAGCTGTTTTAGACCAAAACGAGCTAGATCTGAACACATCGGTTTTACAAGTGTCTATGTGATACGCGTCAAAACTTTTTCTCTTATAACTGCGCGAAAAGCATGTATTCGTGCTTAATACAACGAAACAAGCTGTTTTAGACCTAAACGAGCTAGATCTGAACACATCAGTTTTACAAATGTCCATGTGATACGCGTCAAACCTTTTTCTCTTATAACTGCGCGAAAAGCATGTATTCGTGCTTAATACAACGAAAGAAGCTGTTTTAGACCTAAACGAGCTAGATCTGAACACATCGGTTTTACAAATGTCCATGTGATACGCGTCAAAACGTTTTCTCTTATAACTGCGCGAAATGCATGTATTCGTGCTTAATACAACGAAACAAGTTGTTTTAGGCCAAAACGAGCTAGATCTGAACACATCAGTTTTACAAGTGTCTATGTGATACGCGTCAAAACTTTTTATCTTATAACTGCGCGAAAAGCATGTATTCGTGCTTAATACAACGAAACAAGCTGTTTTAGACCTAAACGAGCTAGATCTGAACACATCGGTTTTACAAATGTCCATGTGATACGCGTCAAAACTTTTTCTCTTATAACTGCTCGAAAGGCTTGTATTCATGCGTAATACAACGAAAGAAGCTGTTTTAGACCAAAACGAGCTAGATCTGAATACATCGGTTTTACAAGTGTCTATGTGATACGCGTCAAAACTTTTTCTCTTATAACTGCGCGAAAAGCATGTATTCGTGCTTAATACAACGAAACAAGCTGTTTTAGACCTAAACGAGCTAGATCTGAACACATCGGTTTTACAAGTGTCTATGTGATACGCGTCAAAACTTTTTCTCTTATAACTGCGCGAAAAGCATGTATTCGTGCTTAATACAACGAAACAAGCTGTTTTAGACCTAAACGAGCTAGATCTGAACACATCGGTTTTACAAGTGTCTATGTGATACGCGTCAAAACTTTTTCTCTTATAACTGCTCGAAAACCTTGTATTCATGCGTAATACAACGAAAGAAGCTGTTCTAGACCAAAACGAGCTAGATCTGAACACATCGGTTTTACAAGTGTCCATGTGATACGCGTCAAAACTTCTGATAACTGCTCGAAAAGCTTGCATTCGTGCTTAATACAACGAAACAAGCTGTTTTAGACCAAAACGAGCTAGATCTGAACACATCGGTTTTACAAGTGTCTATGTGATACGCGTCAAAAATTTTTCTCTTATAACTGCGCGAAAAGCATGTATTCGTGCTTAATACAACGAAACAAGCTGTTTTAGACCTAAACGAGCTAGATCTGAACACATCGGTTTTACAAATGTCCATGTGATACGCGTCAAAGCTTTTTCTCTTATAACTGCACGAAAAGCATGTATTCGTGCCTAATACAACGAAACAAGCTGTTTTAGACCTAAACGAGCTAGATCTGAACACATCGGTTTTACAAGTGTCTATGTGATACGCGTCAAAACTTTTTCTCTTATAACTGCTCGAAAAGCTTGTATTCATGCGTAATACAACGAAAGAAGCTGTTTTAGACCAAAACGAGCTAGATCTGAACACATCGGTTTTACAAGTGTCTATGTGATACGCGTCAAAACTTTTTCTCTTATAACTGCGCGAAAAGCATGTATTCGTGCTTAATACAACGAAACAAGCTGTTTTAGACCTAAACGAGCTAGATCTGAACACATCCATGTGATACGCGTCAAAACGTTTTCTCTTATAACTGCGCGAAAAGCATGTATTCGTGCTTAATACAACGAAACAAGCTGTTTTAGACCTAAACGAGCTAGATCTGAACACATCGGTTTTACAAGTGTCTGTGATACGCGTCAAAACTTTTTCTCTTATAACTGCGCGAAAAGCATGTATTCGTGCTTAATACAACGAAACAAGCTGTTTTAGACCTAAACGAGCTAGATCTGAACACATCGGTTTTACAAGTGTCTATGTGATACGCGTCAAAACTTTTTCTCTTATAACTGCGCGAAAAGCATGTATTCGTGCTTAATACAACGAAACAAGCTGTTTTAGACCTAAACGAGCTAGATCTGAACACATCGGTTTTACAAATGTCCATGTGATACGCGTCAAAACTTTTTCTCTTATAACTGCGCGAAAAGCATGTATTCGTGCTTAGTACAACGAAACAAGCTGTTTTAGACCTAAACGAGCTAGATCTGAACACATCGGTTTTACAAGTGTCTATGTGATACGCGTCAAAACGTTTTCTCTTATAACTGCTCGAAAAGCTTGTATTCATGCGTAATACAACGAAAGAAGCTGTTTTAGACCAAAACGAGCTAGATCTGAACACATCGGTTTTACAAGTGTCTATGTGATACGCGTCAAAACTTTTTCTCTTATAACTGCGCGAAAAGCATGTATTCGTGCTTAATACAACGAAACAAGCTGTTTTAGACCTAAACGAGCTAGATCTGAACACATCGGCTTTACAAATGTCCATGTGATACGCGTCAAACCTTTTTCTCTTATAACTGCGCGAAAAGCATGTATTCGTGCTTAATACAACGAAAGAAGCTGTTTTAGACCCAAACGAGCTAGATCTGAACACATCGGTTTTACAAATGCCCATGTGATACGCGTCAAAACGTTTTCTCTTATAACTGCGCGAAAAGCATGTATTCGTGCTTAATACAACGAAACAAGTTGTTTTAGGCCAAAACGAGCTAGATCTGAACACATCGGTTTTACAAGTGTCTATGTGATACGCGTCAAAACTTTTTCTCTTATAACTGCGCGAAAAGCATGTATTCGTGCTTAATACAACGAAACAAGCTGTTTTAGACCTAAACGAGCTAGATCTGAACACATCGGTTTTACAAATGTCCATGTGATACGCGTCAAAACTTTTTCTCTTATAACTGCTCGAAAAGCTTGTATTCATGCGTAATACAACGAAAGAAGCTGTTTTAGACCAAAACGAGCTAGATCTGAATACATCGGTTTTACAAGTGTCTATGTGATACGCGTCAAAACTTTTTCTCTTATAACTGCGCGAAAAGCATGTATTCGTGCTTAATACAACGAAACAAGCTGTTTTAGACCTAAACGAGCTAGATCTGAACACATCGGTTTTACAAGTGTCCATGTGATACGCGTCAAAACTTTTTCTCATAACTACTCGAAAAGCTTGTATTCGTGCGTATTACAACGAAACAAGCTGTTTTAGACCAAAACGAGCTGGATCTGAACACATCGGTTTTACAAGTGTATGTGATACGCGTCAAAACTTTTTCTCTTATAACTGCGCGAAAAGCATGTATTCGTGCTTAATACAACAAAACAAGCTGTTTTAGACCTAAACGAGCTTGATCTGAACACATCGGTTTTACAAATGTCCATGTGATACGCGTCAAAGCTTTTTCTCTTATAACTGCACGAAAAGCATGTATTCGTGCTTAATACAACGAAACAAGCTGTTTTAGACCTAAACGAGCTAGATCTGAACACATCGGTTTTACAAGTGTCTATGTGATAAGCGTCAAAACTTTTTCTCTTATAACTGCTCGAAAAGCTTGTATTCATGCGTAATACAACGAAAGAAGCTGTTTTAGACCTAAACGAGCTAGATCTGAACACATCGGTTTTACAAATGTCCATGTGATACGCGTCAAAACTTTTTCTCTTATAACTGCGCGAAAAGCATGTATTCGTGCTTAATACAACGAAACAAGCTGTTTTAGACCTAAACGAGCTAGATCTGAACACATCGGTTTTACAAGTGTCTATGTGATACGCGTCAAAACTTTTTCTCTTATAACTGCGCGAAAAGCATGTATTCGTGCCTAATACAACGAAACAAGCTGTTTTAGACCTAAACGAGCTTGATCTGAACACATCGGTTTTACAAGTGTCTATGTGATAGGCGTCAAAACTTGTTCTCTTATAACTGCTCGAAAACCTTGTATTCATGCGTAATACAACGAAAGAAGCTGTTCTAGACCAAAACGAGCTAGATCTGAACACATCGGTTTTACAAGTGTCCATGTGATACGCGTCAAAACTTCTGATAACTGCTCGAAAAGCTTGCATTCGTGCTTAATACAACGAAACAAGCTGTTTTAGACCAAAACGAGCTAGATCTGAACACATCGGTTTTACAAGTGTCTATGTGATACGCGTCAAAACTTTTTCTCTTATAACTGCGCGAAAAGCATGTATTCGTGCTTAATACAACGA
Organism: Amblyomma americanum; assembly: GCF_052857255.1. Taxonomy (NCBI): domain Eukaryota; kingdom Metazoa; phylum Arthropoda; class Arachnida; order Ixodida; family Ixodidae; genus Amblyomma; species Amblyomma americanum. The sequence goes on along the minus strand of NW_027526594.1, from coordinate 108,556 downwards.
AACAAGCTGTTTTAGACCTAAACGAGCTAGATCTGAACACATCGGTTTTACAAGTGTCCATGTGATACGCGTCAAAACTTTTTCTCATAACTACTCGAAAAGCTTGTATTCGTGCGTATTACAACGAAACAAGCTGTTTTAGACCAAAACGAGCTAGATCTGAACACATCGGTTTTACAAGTGTATGTGATACGCGTCAAAACTTTTTCTCTTATAACTGCGCGAAAAGCATGTATTCGTGCTTAATACAACGAAACAAGCTGTTTTAGACCTAAACGAGCTAGATCTGAACACATCGGTTTTACAAATGTCCATGTGATACGCGTCAAAGCTTTTTCTCTTATAACTGCACGAAAAGCATGTATTCGTGCTTAATACAACGAAACAAGCTGTTTTAGACCTAAACGAGCTAGATCTGAACACATCGGTTTTACAAGTGTCTATGTGATACGCGTCAAAACTTTTTCTCTTATAACTGCTCGAAAAGCTTGTATTCATGCGTAATACAACGAAAGAAGCTGTTTTAGACCAAAACGAGCTAGATCTGAACACATCGGTTTTACAAGTGTCTATGTGATACGCGTCAAAACTTTTTCTCTTATAACTGCGCGAAAAGCATGTATTCGTGCTTAATACAACGAAACAAGCTGTTTTAGACCTAAACGAGCTAGATCTGAACACATCCATGTGATACGCGTCAAAACTTTTTCTCTTATAACTGCGCGAAAAGCATGTATTCGTGCTTAATACAACGAAACAAGCTGTTTTAGACCTAAACGAGCTAGATCTGAACACATCGGTTTTACAAGTGTCTATGTGATACGCGTCAAAACTTTTTCTCTTATAACTGCGCGAAAAGCATGTATTCGTGCTTAATACAACGAAACAAGCTGTTTTAGACCTAAACGAGCTAGATCTGAACACATCGGTTTTACAAGTGTCTATGTGATACGCGTCAAAACTTTTTATCTTATAACTGCGCGAAAAGCATGTATTCGTGCTTAATACAACGAAACAAGCTGTTTTAGACCTAAACGAGCTAGATCTGAACACATCGGTTTTACAAATGTCCATGTGATACGCGTCAAAACTTTTTCTCTTATAACTGCTCGAAAGGCTTGTATTCATGCGTAATACAACGAAAGAAGCTGTTTTAGACCAAAACGAGCTAGATCTGAATACATCGGTTTTACAAATGTCTATGTGATACGCGTCAAAACTTTTTCTCTTATAACTGCGCGAAAAGCATGTATTCGTGCTTATTACAACGAAACAAGCTGTTTTAGACCTAAACGAGCTAGATCTGAACACATCGGTTTTACAAGTGTCTATGTGATACGCGTCAAAACTTTTTCTCTTATAACTGCGCGAAAAGCATGTATTCGTGCTTAATACAACGAAACAAGCTGTTTTAGACCTAAACGAGCTAGATCTGAACACATCGGTTTTACAAGTGTCTATGTGATACGCGTCAAAACTTTTTCTCTTATAACTGCTCGAAAACCTTGTATTCATGCGTAATACAACGAAAGAAGCTGTTCTAGACCAAAACGAGCTAGATCTGAACACATCGGTTTTACAAGTGTCCATGTGATACGCGTCAAAACTTCTGATAACTGCTCGAAAAGCTTGCATTCGTGCTTAATACAACGAAACAAGCTGTTTTAGACCAAAACGAGCTAGATCTGAACACATCGGTTTTACAAGTGTCTATGTGATACGCGTCAAAACTTTTTCTCTTATAACTGCGCGAAAAGCATGTATTCGTGCTTAATACAACGAAACAAGCTGTTTTAGACCTAAACGAGCTAGATCTGAACACATCGGTTTTACAAGTGTCTATGTGATACGCGTCAAAACTTTTTCTCTTATAACTGCGCGAAAAGCATGTATTCGTGCTTAATACAACGAAACAAGCTGTTTTAGACCTAAACGAGCTAGATCTGAACACATCGGTTTTACAAGTGTCTATGTGATACGCGTCAAAACTTTTTCTCTTATAACTGCGCGAAAAGCATGTATTCGTGCTTAATACAACGAAACAAGCTGTTTTAGACCTAAACGAGCTAGATCTGAACACATCGGTTTTACAAATGTCCATGTGATACGCGTCAAAACTTTTTCTCCTATAACTGCGCGAAAAGCATGTATTCGTGCTTAGTACAACGAAACAAGCTGTTTTAGACCTAAACGAGCTAGATCTGAACACATCGGTTTTACAAGTGTCTATGTGATACGCGTCAAAACGTTTTCTCTTATAACTGCTCGAAAAGCTTGTATTCATGCGTAATACAACGAAAGAAGCTGTTTTAGAGCAAAACGAGCTAGATCTGAACACATCGGTTTTAAAAGTGTCTATGTGATACGCGTCAAAACTTTTTCTCTTATAACTGCGCGAAAAGCATGTATTCGTGCTTAATACAACGAAACAAGCTGTTTTAGACCTAAACGAGCTAGATCTGAACACATCGGTTTTACAAATGTCCATGTGATACGCGTCAAAGCTTTTTCTCTTATAACTGCACGAAAAGCATGTATTCGTGCCTAATACAACGAAACAAGCTGTTTTAGACCTAAACGAGCTAGATCTGAACACATCGGTTTTACAAGTGTCTATGTGATACGCGTCAAAACTTTTTCTCTTATAACTGCTCGAAAAGCTTGTATTCATGCGTAATACAACGAAAGAAGCTGTTTTAGACCAAAACGAGCTAGATCTGAACACATCGGTTTTACAAGTGTCTATGTGATACGCGTCAAAACTTTTTCTCTTATAACTGCGCGAAAAGCATGTATTCGTGCTTAATACAACGAAACAAGCTGTTTTAGACCTAAACGAGCTAGATCTGAACACATCCATGTGATACGCGTCAAAACGTTTTCTCTTATAACTGCTCGAAAAGCATGTATTCGTGCTTAATACAACGAAACAAGCTGTTTTAGACCTAAACGAGCTAGATCTGAACACATCGGTTTTACAAGTGTCTATGTGATACGCGTCAAAACTTTTTCTCTTATAACTGCGCGAAAAGCATGTATTCGTGCTTAATACAACGAAACAAGCTGTTTTAGACCTAAACGAGCTAGATCTGAACACATCGGTTTTACAAGTGTCTATGTGATACGCGTCAAAACTTTTTCTCTTATAACTGCGCGAAAAGCATGTATTCGTGCTTAATACAACGAAACAAGCTGTTTTAGACCTAAACGAGCTAGATCTGAACACATCGGTTTTACAAATGTCCATGTGATACGCGTCAAAACTTTTTCTCTTATAACTGCGCGAAAAGCATGTATTCGTGCTTAGTACAACGAAACAAGCTGTTTTAGACCTAAACGAGCTAGATCTGAACACATCGGTTTTACAAGTGTCTATGTGATACGCGTCAAAACGTTTTCTCTTATAACTGCTCGAAAAGCTTGTATTCATGCGTAATACAACGAAAGAAGCTGTTTTAGACCAAAACGAGCTAGATCTGAACACATCGGTTTTACAAGTGTCTATGTGATACGCGTCAAAACTTTTTCTCTTATAACTGCGCGAAAAGCATGTATTCGTGCTTAATACAACGAAACAAGCTGTTTTAGACCTAAACGAGCTAGATCTGAACACATCGGCTTTACAAATGTCCATGTGATACGCGTCAAACCTTTTTCTCTTATAACTGCGCGAAAAGCATGTATTCGTGCTTAATACAACGAAAGAAGCTGTTTTAGACCCAAACGAGCTAGATCTGAACACATCGGTTTTACAAATGCCCATGTGATACGCGTCAAAACGTTTTCTCTTATAACTGCGCGAAAAGCATGTATTCGTGCTTAATACAACGAAACAAGTTGTTTTAGGCCAAAACGAGCTAGATCTGAACACATCGGTTTTACAAGTGTCTATGTGATACGCGTCAAAACTTTTTCTCTTATAACTGCGCGAAAAGCATGTATTCGTGCTTAATACAACGAAACAAGCTGTTTTAGACCTAAACGAGCTAGATCTGAACACATCGGTTTTACAAATGTCCATGTGATACGCGTCAAAACTTTTTCTCTTATAACTGCTCGAAAAGCTTGTATTCATGCGTAATACAACGAAAGAAGCTGTTTTAGACCAAAACGAGCTAGATCTGAATACATCGGTTTTACAAGTGTCTATGTGATACGCGTCAAAACTTTTTCTCTTATAACTGCGCGAAAAGCATGTATTCGTGCTTAATACAACGAAACAAGCTGTTTTAGACCTAAACGAGCTAGATCTGAACACATCGGTTTTACAAGTGTCCATGTGATACGCGTCAAAACTTTTTCTCATAACTACTCGAAAAGCTTGTATTCGTGCGTATTACAACGAAACAAGCTGTTTTAGACCAAAACGAGCTGGATCTGAACACATCGGTTTTACAAGTGTATGTGATACGCGTCAAAACTTTTTCTCTTATAACTGCGCGAAAAGCATGTATTCGTGCTTAATACAACAAAACAAGCTGTTTTAGACCTAAACGAGCTAGATCTGAACACATCGGTTTTACAAATGTCCATGTGATACGCGTCAAAGCTTTTTCTCTTATAACTGCACGAAAAGCATGTATTCGTGCTTAATACAACGAAACAAGCTGTTTTAGACCTAAACGAGCTAGATCTGAACACATCGGTTTTACAAGTGTCTATGTGATAAGCGTCAAAACTTTTTCTCTTATAACTGCTCGAAAAGCTTGTATTCATGCGTAATACAACGAAAGAAGCTGTTTTAGACCTAAACGAGCTAGATCTGAACACATCGGTTTTACAAATGTCCATGTGATACGCGTCAAAACTTTTTCTCTTATAACTGCGCGAAAAGCATGTATTCGTGCTTAATACAACGAAACAAGCTGTTTTAGACCTAAACGAGCTAGATCTGAACACATCGGTTTTACAAGTGTCTATGTGATACGCGTCAAAACTTTTTCTCTTATAACTGCGCGAAAAGCATGTATTCGTGCCTAATACAACGAAACAAGCTGTTTTAGACCTAAACGAGCTTGATCTGAACACATCGGTTTTACAAGTGTCTATGTGATAGGCGTCAAAACTTGTTCTCTTATAACTGCTCGAAAACCTTGTATTCATGCGTAATACAACGAAAGAAGCTGTTCTAGACCAAAACGAGCTAGATCTGAACACATCGGTTTTACAAGTGTCCATGTGATACGCGTCAAAACTTCTGATAACTGCTCGAAAAGCTTGCATTCGTGCTTAATACAACGAAACAAGCTGTTTTAGACCAAAACGAGCTAGATCTGAACACATCGGTTTTACAAGTGTCTATGTGATACGCGTCAAAACTTTTTCTCTTATAACTGCGCGAAAAGCATGTATTCGTGCTTAATACAACGAAACAAGCTGTTTTAGACCTAAACGAGCTAGATCTGAACACATCGGTTTTACAAGTGTCCATGTGATACGCGTCAAAACTTTTTCTCATAACTACTCGAAAAGCTTGTATTCGTGCGTATTACAACGAAACAAGCTGTTTTAGACCAAAACGAGCTAGATCTGAACACATCGGTTTTACAAGTGTATGTGATACGCGTCAAAACTTTTTCTCTTATAACTGCGCGAAAAGCATGTATTCGTGCTTAATACAACGAAACAAGCTGTTTTAGACCTAAACGAGCTAGATCTGAACACATCGGTTTTACAAATGTCCATGTGATACGCGTCAAAGCTTTTTCTCTTATAACTGCACGAAAAGCATGTATTCGTGCTTAATACAACGAAACAAGCTGTTTTAGACCTAAACGAGCTAGATCTGAACACATCGGTTTTACAAGTGTCTATGTGATACGCGTCAAAACTTTTTCTCTTATAACTGCTCGAAAAGCTTGTATTCATGCGTAATACAACGAAAGAAGCTGTTTTAGACCAAAACGAGCTAGATCTGAACACATCGGTTTTACAAGTGTCTATGTGATACGCGTCAAAACTTTTTCTCTTATAACTGCGCGAAAAGCATGTATTCGTGCTTAATACAACGAAACAAGCTGTTTTAGACCTAAACGAGCTAGATCTGAACACATCCATGTGATACGCGTCAAAACTTTTTCTCTTATAACTGCGCGAAAAGCATGTATTCGTGCTTAATACAACGAAACAAGCTGTTTTAGACCTAAACGAGCTAGATCTGAACACATCGGTTTTACAAGTGTCTATGTGATACGCGTCAAAACTTTTTATCTTATAACTGCGCGAAAAGCATGTATTCGTGCTTAATACAACGAAACAAGCTGTTTTAGACCTAAACGAGCTAGATCTGAACACATCGGTTTTACAAATGTCCATGTGATACGCGTCAAAACTTTTTCTCTTATAACTGCTCGAAAGGCTTGTATTCATGCGTAATACAACGAAAGAAGCTGTTTTAGACCAAAACGAGCTAGATCTGAATACATCGGTTTTACAAATGTCTATGTGATACGCGTCAAAACTTTTTCTCTTATAACTGCGCGAAAAGCATGTATTCGTGCTTATTACAACGAAACAAGCTGTTTTAGACCTAAACGAGCTAGATCTGAACACATCGGTTTTACAAGTGTCTATGTGATACGCGTCAAAACTTTTTCTCTTATAACTGCGCGAAAAGCATGTATTCGTGCTTAATACAACGAAACAAGCTGTTTTAGACCTAAACGAGCTAGATCTGAACACATCGGTTTTACAAGTGTCTATGTGATACGCGTCAAAACTTTTTCTCTTATAACTGCTCGAAAACCTTGTATTCATGCGTAATACAACGAAAGAAGCTGTTCTAGACCAAAACGAGCTAGATCTGAACACATCGGTTTTACAAGTGTCCATGTGATACGCGTCAAAACTTCTGATAACTGCTCGAAAAGCTTGCATTCGTGCTTAATACAACGAAACAAGCTGTTTTAGACCAAAACGAGCTAGATCTGAACACATCGGTTTTACAAGTGTCTATGTGATACGCGTCAAAACTTTTTCTCTTATAACTGCGCGAAAAGCATGTATTCGTGCTTAATACAACGAAACAAGCTGTTTTAGACCTAAACGAGCTAGATCTGAACACATCGGTTTTACAAGTGTCTATGTGATACGCGTCAAAACTTTTTCTCTTATAACTGCGCGAAAAGCATGTATTCGTGCTTAATACAACGAAACAAGCTGTTTTAGACCTAAACGAGCTAGATCTGAACACATCGGTTTTACAAGTGTCTATGTGATACGCGTCAAAACTTTTTCTCTTATAACTGCGCGAAAAGCATGTATTCGTGCTTAATACAACGAAACAAGCTGTTTTAGACCTAAACGAGCTAGATCTGAACACATCGGTTTTACAAATGTCCATGTGATACGCGTCAAAACTTTTTCTCCTATAACTGCGCGAAAAGCATGTATTCGTGCTTAGTACAACGAAACAAGCTGTTTTAGACCTAAACGAGCTAGATCTGAACACATCGGTTTTACAAGTGTCTATGTGATACGCGTCAAAACGTTTTCTCTTATAACTGCTCGAAAAGCTTGTATTCATGCGTAATACAACGAAAGAAGCTGTTTTAGAGCAAAACGAGCTAGATCTGAACACATCGGTTTTAAAAGTGTCTATGTGATACGCGTCAAAACTTTTTCTCTTATAACTGCGCGAAAAGCATGTATTCGTGCTTAATACAACGAAACAAGCTGTTTTAGACCTAAACGAGCTAGATCTGTACACATCGGTTTTACAAGTGTCTATGTGATACGCGTCAAAACTTTTTCTCTTATAACTGCGCGAAAAGCATGTATTCGTGCTTAATACAACGAAAGAAGCTGTTTTAGACCTAAACGAGCTAGATCTGAACACATCGGTTTTACAAATGTCCATGTGATACGCGTCAAAACTTTTTCTCTTATAACTGCGCGAAAAGCATGTATTCGTGCTTAGTACAACGAAACAAGCTGTTTTAGACCTAAACGAGCTAGATCTGAACACATCGGTTTTACAAGTGTCTGTGATACGCGTCAAAACGTTTTCTCTTATAACTGCTCGAAAAGCTTGTATTCATGCGTAATACAACAAAAGAAGCTGTTTTAGACCAAAACGAGCTAGATCTGAACACATCGGTTTTACAAGTGTCTATGTGATACGCGTCAAAACTTTTTCTCTTATAACTGCGCGAAAAGCATGTATTCGTGCTTAATACAACGAAACAAGCTGTTTTAGACCTAAACGAGCTAGATCTGAACACATCGGTTTTACAAATGTCCATGTGATACGCGTCAAAACTTTTTCTCTTATAACTGCGCGAAAAGCATGTATTCGTGCTTAATACAACGAAAGAAGCTGTTTTAGACCTAAACGAGCTAGATCTGAACACATCGGTTTTACAAATGTCCGTGATACGCGTCAAAACGTTTTCTCTTATAACTGCGCGAAAAGCATGTATTCGTGCTTAATACAACGAAACAAGCTGTTTTAGACCTAAACGAGCTAGATCTGAACACATCGGTTTTACAAGTGTCTATGTGATACGCGTCAAAACTTTTTCTCTTATAACTGCGCGAAAAGCATGTATTCGTGCTTAATACAACGAAACAAGCTGTTTTAGACCTAAACGAGCTAGATCTGAACACATCGGTTTTACAAATGTCCATGTGATACGCGTCAAAACTTTTTCTCCTATAACTGCGCGAAAAGCATGTATTCGTGCTTAGTACAACGAAACAAGCTGTTTTAGACCTAAACGAGCTAGATCTGAACACATCGGTTTTACAAGTGTCTATGTGATACGCGTCAAAACGTTTTCTCTTATAACTGCTCGAAAAGCTTGTATTCATGCGTAATACAACGAAAGAAGCTGTTTTAGAGCAAAACGAGCTAGATCTGAACACATCGGTTTTAAAAGTGTCTATGTGATACGCGTCAAAACTTTTTCTCTTATAACTGCGCGAAAAGCATGTATTCGTGCTTAATACAACGAAACAAGCTGTTTTAGACCTAAACGAGCTAGATCTGAACACATCGGTTTTACAAATGTCCATGTGATACGCGTCAAAGCTTTTTCTCTTATAACTGCACGAAAAGCATGTATTCGTGCCTAATACAACGAAACAAGCTGTTTTAGACCTAAACGAGCTAGATCTGAACACATCGGTTTTACAAGTGTCTATGTGATACGCGTCAAAACTTTTTCTCTTATAACTGCTCGAAAAGCTTGTATTCATGCGTAATACAACGAAAGAAGCTGTTTTAGACCAAAACGAGCTAGATCTGAACACATCGGTTTTACAAGTGTCTATGTGATACGCGTCAAAACTTTTTCTCTTATAACTGCGCGAAAAGCATGTATTCGTGCTTAATACAACGAAACAAGCTGTTTTAGACCTAAACGAGCTAGATCTGAACACATCCATGTGATACGCGTCAAAACGTTTTCTCTTATAACTGCTCGAAAAGCATGTATTCGTGCTTAATACAACGAAACAAGCTGTTTTAGACCTAAACGAGCTAGATCTGAACACATCGGTTTTACAAGTGTCTATGTGATACGCGTCAAAACTTTTTCTCTTATAACTGCGCGAAAAGCATGTATTCGTGCTTAATACAACGAAACAAGCTGTTTTAGACCTAAACGAGCTAGATCTGAACACATCGGTTTTACAAGTGTCTATGTGATACGCGTCAAAACTTTTTCTCTTATAACTGCGCGAAAAGCATGTATTCGTGCTTAATACAACGAAACAAGCTGTTTTAGACCTAAACGAGCTAGATCTGAACACATCGGTTTTACAAATGTCCATGTGATACGCGTCAAAACTTTTTCTCTTATAACTGCGCGAAAAGCATGTATTCGTGCTTAGTACAACGAAACAAGCTGTTTTAGACCTAAACGAGCTAGATCTGAACACATCGGTTTTACAAGTGTCTATGTGATACGCGTCAAAACGTTTTCTCTTATAACTGCTCGAAAAGCTTGTATTCATGCGTAATACAACGAAAGAAGCTGTTTTAGACCAAAACGAGCTAGATCTGAACACATCGGTTTTACAAGTGTCTATGTGATACGCGTCAAAACTTTTTCTCTTATAACTGCGCGAAAAGCATGTATTCGTGCTTAATACAACGAAACAAGCTGTTTTAGACCTAAACGAGCTAGATCTGAACACATCGGCTTTACAAATGTCCATGTGATACGCGTCAAACCTTTTTCTCTTATAACTGCGCGAAAAGCATGTATTCGTGCTTAATACAACGAAAGAAGCTGTTTTAGACCCAAACGAGCTAGATCTGAACACATCGGTTTTACAAATGCCCATGTGATACGCGTCAAAACGTTTTCTCTTATAACTGCGCGAAAAGCATGTATTCGTGCTTAATACAACGAAACAAGTTGTTTTAGGCCAAAACGAGCTAGATCTGAACACATCGGTTTTACAAGTGTCTATGTGATACGCGTCAAAACTTTTTCTCTTATAACTGCGCGAAAAGCATGTATTCGTGCTTAATACAACGAAACAAGCTGTTTTAGACCTAAACGAGCTAGATCTGAACACATCGGTTTTACAAATGTCCATGTGATACGCGTCAAAACTTTTTCTCTTATAACTGCTCGAAAAGCTTGTATTCATGCGTAATACAACGAAAGAAGCTGTTTTAGACCAAAACGAGCTAGATCTGAATACATCGGTTTTACAAGTGTCTATGTGATACGCGTCAAAACTTTTTCTCTTATAACTGCGCGAAAAGCATGTATTCGTGCTTAATACAACGAAACAAGCTGTTTTAGACCTAAACGAGCTAGATCTGAACACATCGGTTTTACAAGTGTCCATGTGATACGCGTCAAAACTTTTTCTCATAACTACTCGAAAAGCTTGTATTCGTGCGTATTACAACGAAACAAGCTGTTTTAGACCAAAACGAGCTGGATCTGAACACATCGGTTTTACAAGTGTATGTGATACGCGTCAAAACTTTTTCTCTTATAACTGCGCGAAAAGCATGTATTCGTGCTTAATACAACAAAACAAGCTGTTTTAGACCTAAACGAGCTAGATCTGAACACATCGGTTTTACAAATGTCCATGTGATACGCGTCAAAGCTTTTTCTCTTATAACTGCACGAAAAGCATGTATTCGTGCTTAATACAACGAAACAAGCTGTTTTAGACCTAAACGAGCTAGATCTGAACACATCGGTTTTACAAGTGTCTATGTGATAAGCGTCAAAACTTTTTCTCTTATAACTGCTCGAAAAGCTTGTATTCATGCGTAATACAACGAAAGAAGCTGTTTTAGACCTAAACGAGCTAGATCTGAACACATCGGTTTTACAAATGTCCATGTGATACGCGTCAAAACTTTTTCTCTTATAACTGCGCGAAAAGCATGTATTCGTGCTTAATACAACGAAACAAGCTGTTTTAGACCTAAACGAGCTAGATCTGAACACATCGGTTTTACAAGTGTCTATGTGATACGCGTCAAAACTTTTTCTCTTATAACTGCGCGAAAAGCATGTATTCGTGCCTAATACAACGAAACAAGCTGTTTTAGACCTAAACGAGCTTGATCTGAACACATCGGTTTTACAAGTGTCTATGTGATAGGCGTCAAAACTTGTTCTCTTATAACTGCTCGAAAACCTTGTATTCATGCGTAATACAACGAAAGAAGCTGTTCTAGACCAAAACGAGCTAGATCTGAACACATCGGTTTTACAAGTGTCCATGTGATACGCGTCAAAACTTCTGATAACTGCTCGAAAAGCTTGCATTCGTGCTTAATACAACGAAACAAGCTGTTTTAGACCAAAACGAGCTAGATCTGAACACATCGGTTTTACAAGTGTCTATGTGATACGCGTCAAAACTTTTTCTCTTATAACTGCGCGAAAAGCATGTATTCGTGCTTAATACAACGAAACAAGCTGTTTTAGACCTAAACGAGCTAGATCTGAACACATCGGTTTTACAAGTGTCCATGTGATACGCGTCAAAACTTTTTCTCATAACTACTCGAAAAGCTTGTATTCGTGCGTATTACAACGAAACAAGCTGTTTTAGACCAAAACGAGCTAGATCTGAACACATCGGTTTTACAAGTGTATGTGATACGCGTCAAAACTTTTTCTCTTATAACTGCGCGAAAAGCATGTATTCGTGCTTAATACAACGAAACAAGCTGTTTTAGACCTAAACGAGCTAGATCTGAACACATCGGTTTTACAAATGTCCATGTGATACGCGTCAAAGCTTTTTCTCTTATAACTGCACGAAAAGCATGTATTCGTGCTTAATACAACGAAACAAGCTGTTTTAGACCTAAACGAGCTAGATCTGAACACATCGGTTTTACAAGTGTCTATGTGATACGCGTCAAAACTTTTTCTCTTATAACTGCTCGAAAAGCTTGTATTCATGCGTAATACAACGAAAGAAGCTGTTTTAGACCAAAACGAGCTAGATCTGAACACATCGGTTTTACAAGTGTCTATGTGATACGCGTCAAAACTTTTTCTCTTATAACTGCGCGAAAAGCATGTATTCGTGCTTAATACAACGAAACAAGCTGTTTTAGACCTAAACGAGCTAGATCTGAACACATCCATGTGATACGCGTCAAAACTTTTTCTCTTATAACTGCGCGAAAAGCATGTATTCGTGCTTAATACAACGAAACAAGCTGTTTTAGACCTAAACGAGCTAGATCTGAACACATCGGTTTTACAAGTGTCTATGTGATACGCGTCAAAACTTTTTATCTTATAACTGCGCGAAAAGCATGTATTCGTGCTTAATACAACGAAACAAGCTGTTTTAGACCTAAACGAGCTAGATCTGAACACATCGGTTTTACAAATGTCCATGTGATACGCGTCAAAACTTTTTCTCTTATAACTGCTCGAAAGGCTTGTATTCATGCGTAATACAACGAAAGAAGCTGTTTTAGACCAAAACGAGCTAGATCTGAATACATCGGTTTTACAAATGTCTATGTGATACGCGTCAAAACTTTTTCTCTTATAACTGCGCGAAAAGCATGTATTCGTGCTTATTACAACGAAACAAGCTGTTTTAGACCTAAACGAGCTAGATCTGAACACATCGGTTTTACAAGTGTCTATGTGATACGCGTCAAAACTTTTTCTCTTATAACTGCGCGAAAAGCATGTATTCGTGCTTAATACAACGAAACAAGCTGTTTTAGACCTAAACGAGCTAGATCTGAACACATCGGTTTTACAAGTGTCTATGTGATACGCGTCAAAACTTTTTCTCTTATAACTGCTCGAAAACCTTGTATTCATGCGTAATACAACGAAAGAAGCTGTTCTAGACCAAAACGAGCTAGATCTGAACACATCGGTTTTACAAGTGTCCATGTGATACGCGTCAAAACTTCTGATAACTGCTCGAAAAGCTTGCATTCGTGCTTAATACAACGAAACAAGCTGTTTTAGACCAAAACGAGCTAGATCTGAACACATCGGTTTTACAAGTGTCTATGTGATACGCGTCAAAACTTTTTCTCTTATAACTGCGCGAAAAGCATGTATTCGTGCTTAATACAACGAAACAAGCTGTTTTAGACCTAAACGAGCTAGATCTGAACACATCGGTTTTACAAGTGTCTATGTGATACGCGTCAAAACTTTTTCTCTTATAACTGCGCGAAAAGCATGTATTCGTGCTTAATACAACGAAACAAGCTGTTTTAGACCTAAACGAGCTAGATCTGAACACATCGGTTTTACAAGTGTCTATGTGATACGCGTCAAAACTTTTTCTCTTATAACTGCGCGAAAAGCATGTATTCGTGCTTAATACAACGAAACAAGCTGTTTTAGACCTAAACGAGCTAGATCTGAACACATCGGTTTTACAAATGTCCATGTGATACGCGTCAAAACTTTTTCTCCTATAACTGCGCGAAAAGCATGTATTCGTGCTTAGTACAACGAAACAAGCTGTTTTAGACCTAAACGAGCTAGATCTGAACACATCGGTTTTACAAGTGTCTATGTGATACGCGTCAAAACGTTTTCTCTTATAACTGCTCGAAAAGCTTGTATTCATGCGTAATACAACGAAAGAAGCTGTTTTAGAGCAAAACGAGCTAGATCTGAACACATCGGTTTTAAAAGTGTCTATGTGATACGCGTCAAAACTTTTTCTCTTATAACTGCGCGAAAAGCATGTATTCGTGCTTAATACAACGAAACAAGCTGTTTTAGACCTAAACGAGCTAGATCTGTACACATCGGTTTTACAAGTGTCTATGTGATACGCGTCAAAACTTTTTCTCTTATAACTGCGCGAAAAGCATGTATTCGTGCTTAATACAACGAAAGAAGCTGTTTTAGACCTAAACGAGCTAGATCTGAACACATCGGTTTTACAAATGTCCATGTGATACGCGTCAAAACTTTTTCTCTTATAACTGCGCGAAAAGCATGTATTCGTGCTTAGTACAACGAAACAAGCTGTTTTAGACCTAAACGAGCTAGATCTGAACACATCGGTTTTACAAGTGTCTGTGATACGCGTCAAAACGTTTTCTCTTATAACTGCTCGAAAAGCTTGTATTCATGCGTAATACAACAAAAGAAGCTGTTTTAGACCAAAACGAGCTAGATCTGAACACATCGGTTTTACAAGTGTCTATGTGATACGCGTCAAAACTTTTTCTCTTATAACTGCGCGAAAAGCATGTATTCGTGCTTAATACAACGAAACAAGCTGTTTTAGACCTAAACGAGCTAGATCTGAACACATCGGTTTTACAAATGTCCATGTGATACGCGTCAAAACTTTTTCTCTTATAACTGCGCGAAAAGCATGTATTCGTGCTTAATACAACGAAAGAAGCTGTTTTAGACCTAAACGAGCTAGATCTGAACACATCGGTTTTACAAATGTCCGTGATACGCGTCAAAACGTTTTCTCTTATAACTGCGCGAAAAGCATGTATTCGTGCTTAATACAACGAAACAAGTTGTTTTGAACCAAAACGAGCTAGATCTGAACACATCGGTTTTACGTGTCTATGTGATACGCGTCAAAACTTTTTCTCTTATAACTGCGCGAAAAGCATGTATTTGTGCTTAATACAACGAAACAAGCTGTTTTAGACCTAAACGAGCTAGATCTGAACACATCGGTTTTACAAGTGTCTATGTGATACGCGTCAAAACTTTTTCTCTTATAACTGCGCGAAAAGCATGTATTCGTGCTTAATACAACGAAACGAGCTGTTTTAGACCTAAACGAGCTAGATCTGAACACATCAGTTTTACAAATGTCCATGTGATACGCGTCAAACCTTTTTCTCTTATAACTGCGCGAAAAGCATGTATTCGTGCTTAATACAACGAAAGAAGCTGTTTTAGACCTAAACGAGCTAGATCTGAACACATCGGTTTTACAAATGCCCATGTGATACGCGTCAAAACGTTTTCTCTTATAACTGCGCGAAAAGCATGTATTCGTGCTTAATACAACGAAACAAGTTGTTTTAGGCCAAAACGAGCTAGATCTGAACACATCGGTTTTACAAGTGTCTATGTGATACGCGTCAAAACTTTTTCTCTTATAACTGCGCGAAAAGCATGTATTCGTGCTTAATACAACGAAACAAGCTGTTTTAGACCTAAACGAGCTAGATCTGAACACATCGGTTTTACAAATGTCCATGTGATACGCGTCAAAACTTTTTCTCTTATAACTGCTCGAAAAGCTTGTATTCATGCGTAATACAACGAAAGAAGCTGTTTTAGACCAAAACGAGCTAGATCTGAATACATCGGTTTTACAAGTGTCTATGTGATACGCGTCAAAACTTTTTCTCTTATAACTGCGCGAAAAGCATGTTTTCGTGCTTAATACAACGAAACAAGCTGTTTTAGACCTAAACGAGCTAGATCTGAACACATCCATGCGATACGCGTCAAAACTTTTTCTCTTATAACTGCGCGAAAAGCATGTATTCGTGCTTAATACAACGAAACAAGCTGTTTTAGACCTAAACGAGCTAGATCTGAACACATCGGTTTTACAAGTGTCTATGTGATACGCGTCAAAACTTTTTCTCTTATAACTGCGCGAAAAGCATGTATTCGTGCTTAATACAACGAAACAAGCTGTTTTAGACCTAAACGAGCTAGATCTGAACACATCGGTTTTATAAGTGTCTATGTGATACGCGTCAAAACTTTTTCTCTTATAACTGCGCGAAAAGCATGTATTCGTGCTTAATACAACGAAACAAGCTGTTTTAGACCTAAACGAGCTAGATCTGAACACATCGGTTTTACAAATGTCCATGTGATACGCGTCAAAACTTTTTCTCTTATAACTGCTCGATAAGCATGTATTCGTGCTTAGTACAACGAAACAAGCTGTTTTAGACCTAAACGAGCTAGATCTGAACACATCGGTTTTACAAATGTCCATGTGATACGCGTCAAAACTTTTTCTCTTATACCTGCGCGAAAAGCATGTATTCGTGCTTAATACAACGAAACAAGCTGTTTTAGACCTAAACGAGCTAGATCTGAACACATCGGTTTTACAAGTGTCTATGTGATACGCGTCAAAACTTTTTCTCTTATAACTGCGCGAAAAGCATGTATTCGTGCTTAATACAACGAAACAAGCTGTTTTAGACCTAAACGAGCTAGATCTGAACACATCGGTTTTACAAGTGTCTATGTGATAGGCGTCAAAACTTTTTCTCTTATAACTGCTCGAAAACCTTGTATTCATGCGTAATACAACGAAAGAAGCTGTTCTAGACCAAAACGAGCTAGATCTGAACACATCGGTTTTACAAGTGTCCATGTGATACGCGTCAAAACTTCTGATAACTGCTCGAAAAGCTTGCATTCGTGCTTAATACAACGAAACAAGCTGTTTTAGACCAAAACGAGCTAGATCTGAACACATCGGTTTTACAAGTGTCTATGTGATACGCGTCAAAACTTTTTCTCTTATAACTGCGCGAAAAGCATGTATTCGTGCTTAATACAACGAAACAAGCTGTTTTAGACCTAAACGAGCTAGATCTGAACACATCGGTTTTACAAGTGTCCATGTGATACGCGTCAAAACTTTTTCTCATAACTACTCGAAAAGCTTGTATTCGTGCGTATTACAACGAAACAAGCTGTTTTAGACCAAAACGAGCTAGATCTGAACACATCGGTTTTACAAGTGTATGTGATACGCGTCAAAACTTTTTCTCTTATAACTGCGCGAAAAGCATGTATTCGTGCTTAATACAACGAAACAAGCTGTTTTAGACCTAAACGAGCTAGATCTGAACACATCGGTTTTACGTGTCTATGTGATACGCGTCAAAACTTTTTCTCTTATAACTGCGCGAAAAGCATGTATTTGTGCTTAATACAACGAAACAAGCTGTTTTAGACCTAAACGAGCTAGATCTGAACACATCGGTTTTACAAGTGTCTATGTGATACGCGTCAAAACTTTTTCTCTTATAACTGCGCGAAAAGCATGTATTCGTGCTTAATACAACGAAACAAGCTGTTTTAGACCTAAACGAGCTAGATCTGAACACATCAGTTTTACAAATGTCCATGTGATACGCGTCAAACCTTTTTCTCTTATAACTGCGCGAAAAGCATGTATTCGTGCTTAATACAACGAAAGAAGCTGTTTTAGACCTAAACGAGCTAGATCTGAACACATCGGTTTTACAAATGCCCATGTGATACGCGTCAAAACGTTTTCTCTTATAACTGCGCGAAAAGCATGTATTCGTGCTTAATACAACGAAACAAGTTGTTTTAGGCCAAAACGAGCTAGATCTGAACACATCGGTTTTACAAGTGTCTATGTGATACGCGTCAAAACTTTTTCTCTTATAACTGCGCGAAAAGCATGTATTCGTGCTTAATACAACGAAACAAGCTGTTTTAGACCTAAACGAGCTAGATCTGAACACATCGGTTTTACAAATGTCCATGTGATACGCGTCAAAACTTTTTCTCTTATAACTGCTCGAAAAGCTTGTATTCATGCGTAATACAACGAAAGAAGCTGTTTTAGACCAAAACGAGCTAGATCTGAATACATCGGTTTTACAAGTGTCTATGTGATACGCGTCAAAACTTTTTCTCTTATAACTGCGCGAAAAGCATGTTTTCGTGCTTAATACAACGAAACAAGCTGTTTTAGACCTAAACGAGCTAGATCTGAACACATCCATGCGATACGCGTCAAAACTTTTTCTCTTATAACTGCGCGAAAAGCATGTATTCGTGCTTAATACAACGAAACAAGCTGTTTTAGACCTAAACGAGCTAGATCTGAACACATCGGTTTTACAAGTGTCTATGTGATACGCGTCAAAACTTTTTCTCTTATAACTGCGCGAAAAGCATGTATTCGTGCTTAATACAACGAAACAAGCTGTTTTAGACCTAAACGAGCTAGATCTGAACACATCGGTTTTATAAGTGTCTATGTGATACGCGTCAAAACTTTTTCTCTTATAACTGCGCGAAAAGCATGTATTCGTGCTTAATACAACGAAACAAGCTGTTTTAGACCTAAACGAGCTAGATCTGAACACATCGGTTTTACAAATGTCCATGTGATACGCGTCAAAACTTTTTCTCTTATAACTGCTCGATAAGCATGTATTCGTGCTTAGTACAACGAAACAAGCTGTTTTAGACCTAAACGAGCTAGATCTGAACACATCGGTTTTACAAATGTCCATGTGATACGCGTCAAAACTTTTTCTCTTATACCTGCGCGAAAAGCATGTATTCGTGCTTAATACAACGAAACAAGCTGTTTTAGACCTAAACGAGCTAGATCTGAACACATCGGTTTTACAAGTGTCTATGTGATACGCGTCAAAACTTTTTCTCTTATAACTGCGCGAAAAGCATGTATTCGTGCTTAATACAACGAAACAAGCTGTTTTAGACCTAAACGAGCTAGATCTGAACACATCGGTTTTACAAGTGTCTATGTGATAGGCGTCAAAACTTTTTCTCTTATAACTGCTCGAAAACCTTGTATTCATGCGTAATACAACGAAAGAAGCTGTTCTAGACCAAAACGAGCTAGATCTGAACACATCGGTTTTACAAGTGTCCATGTGATACGCGTCAAAACTTCTGATAACTGCTCGAAAAGCTTGCATTCGTGCTTAATACAACGAAACAAGCTGTTTTAGACCAAAACGAGCTAGATCTGAACACATCGGTTTTACAAGTGTCTATGTGATACGCGTCAAAACTTTTTCTCTTATAACTGCGCGAAAAGCATGTATTCGTGCTTAATACAACGAAACAAGCTGTTTTAGACCTAAACGAGCTAGATCTGAACACATCGGTTTTACAAGTGTCCATGTGATACGCGTCAAAACTTTTTCTCATAACTACTCGAAAAGCTTGTATTCGTGCGTATTACAACGAAACAAGCTGTTTTAGACCAAAACGAGCTAGATCTGAACACATCGGTTTTACAAGTGTATGTGATACGCGTCAAAACTTTTTCTCTTATAACTGCGCGAAAAGCATGTATTCGTGCTTAATACAACGAAACAAGCTGTTTTAGACCTAAACGAGCTAGATCTGAACACATCGGTTTTACAAATGTCCATGTGATACGCGTCAAAGCTTTTTCTCTTTTAACTGCACGAAAAGCATGTATTCGTGCTTAATACAACGAAACAAGCTGTTTTAGACCTAAACGAGCTAGATCTGAACACATCGGTTTTACAAGTGTCTATGTGATACGCGTCAAAACTTTTTCTCTTATAACTGCTCGAAAAGCTTGTATTCATGCGTAATACAACGAAAGAAGCTGTTTTAGACCAAAACGAGCTAGATCTGAACACATCGGTTTTACAAGTGTCTATGTGATACGCGTCTAAACTTTTTCTCTTATAACTGCGCGAAAAGCATGTATTCGTGCTTAATACAACGAAACAAGCTGTTTTAGACCTAAACGAGCTAGATCTGAACACATCCATGTGATACGCGTCAAAACTTTTTCTCTTATAACTGCGCGAAAAGCATGTATTCGTGCTTAATACAACGAAACAAGCTGTTTTAGACCTAAACGAGCTAGATCTGAACACATCGGTTTTACAAGTGTCTATGTGATACGCGTCAAAACTTTTTCTCTTATAACTGCGCGAAAAGCATGTATTCGTGCTTAATACAACGAAACAAGCTGTTTTAGACCTAAACGAGCTAGATCTGAACACATCGGTTTTACAAGTGTCTATGTGATACGCGTCAAAACTTTTTCTTTTATAACTGCGCGAAAAGCATGTATTCGTGCTTAATACAACGAAACAAGCTGTTTTAGACCTAAACGAGCTAGATCTGAACACATCGGTTTTACAAATGTCCATGTGATACGCGTCAAAACTTTTTCTCTTATAACTGCGCGAAAAGCATGTATTCGTGCTTAGTACAACGAAACAAGCTGTTTTAGACCTAAACGAGCTAGATCTGAACACATCGGTTTTACAAGTGTCTATGTGATACGCGTCAAAACGTTTTCTCTTATAACTGCTCGAAAAGCTTGTATTCATGCGTAATACAACGAAAGAAGCTGTTTTAGACCAAAACGAGCTAGATCTGAACACATCGGTTTTACAAGTGTCTATGTGATACGCGTCAAAACTTTTTCTCTTATAACTGCGCGAAAAGCATGTATTCGTGCTTAATACAACGAAACAAGCTGTTTTAGACCTAAACGAGCTAGATCTGAACACATCAGTTTTACAAATGTCCATGTGATACGCGTCAAACCTTTTTCTCTTATAACTGCGCGAAAAGCATGTATTCGTGCTTAATACAACGAAAGAAGCTGTTTTAGGCCTAAACGAGCTAGATCTGAACACATCGGTTTTACAAATGTCCATGTGATACGCGTCAAAACGTTTTCTCTTATAACTGCGCGAAAAGCATGTATTCGTGCTTAATACAACGAAACAAGTTGTTTTAGGCCAAAACGAGCTAGATCTGAACACATCGGTTTTACAAGTGTCTATGTGATACGCGTCAAAACTTTTTCTCTTATAACTGCGCGAAAAGCATGTATTCGTGCTTAATACAACGAAACAAGCTGTTTTAGACCTAAACGAGCTAGATCTGAACACATCGGTTTTACAAATGTCCATGTGATACGCGTCAAAACTTTTTCTCTTATAACTGCACGAAAGGCTTGTATTCATGCGTAATACAACGAAAGAAGCTGTTTTAGACCAAAACGAGCTAGATCTGAATACATCGGTTTTACAAGTGTCTATGTGATACGCGTCAAAACTTTTTCTCTTATAACAGCGCGAAAAGCATGTATTCGTGCTTAATACAACGAAACAAGCTGTTTTAGACCTAAACGAGCTAGATCTGAACACATCGGTTTTACAAGTGTCTATGTGATACGCGTCAAAACTTTTTCTCTTATAACTGCGCGAAAAGCATGTATTCGTGCTTAATACAACGAAACAAGCTGTTTTAGACCTAAACGAGCTAGATCTGAACACATCGGTTTTACAAGTGTCTATGTGATACGCGTCAAAACTTTTTCTCTTATAACTGCTCGAAAACCTTGTATTCATGCGTAATACAACGAAAGAAGCTGTTCTAGACCAAAACGAGCTAGATCTGAACACATCGGTTTTACAAGTGTCCATGTGATACGCGTCAAAACTTCTGATAACTGCTCGAAAAGCTTGCATTCGTGCTTAATACAACGAAACAAGCTGTTTTAGACCAAAACGAGCTAGATCTGAACACATCGGTTTTACAAGTGTCTATGTGATACGCGTCAAAACTTTTTCTCTTATAACTGCGCGAAAAGCATGTATTCGTGCTTAATACAACGAAACAAGCTGTTTTAGACCTAAACGAGCTAGATCTGAACACATCGGTTTTACAAGTGTCTATGTGATACGCGTCAAAACTTTTTCTCTTATAACTGCGCGAAAAGCATGTATTCGTGCTTAATACAACGAAACAAGCTGTTTTAGACCTAAACGAGCTAGATCTGAACACATCGGTTTTACAAGTGTCTATGTGATACGCGTCAAAACTTTTTCTCTTATAACTGCGCGAAAAGCATGTATTCGTGCTTAATACAACGAAACAAGCTGTTTTAGACCTAAACGAGCTAGATCTGAACACATCGGTTTTACAAATGTCCATGTGATACGCGTCAAAACTTTTTCTCTTATAACTGCGCGAAAAGCATGTATTCGTGCTTAGTACAACGAAACAAGCTGTTTTAGACCTAAACGAGCTAGATCTGAACACATCGGTTTTACAAGTGTCTGTGATACGCGTCAAAACGTTTTCTCTTATAACTGCTCGAAAAGCTTGTATTCATGCGTAATACAACAAAAGAAGCTGTTTTAGACCAAAGCGAGCTAGATCTGAACACATCGGTTTTACAAGTGTCTATGTGATACGCGTCAAAACTTTTTCTCTTATAACTGCGCGAAAAGCATGTATTCGTGCTTAATACAACGAAACAAGCTGTTTTAGACCTAAACGAGCTAGATCTGAACACATCGGTTTTACAAATGTCCATGTGATACGCGTCAAAACTTTTTCTCTTATAACTGCGCGAAAAGCATGTATTCGTGCTTAATACAACGAAAGAAGCTGTTTTAGACCTAAACGAGCTAGATCTGAACACATCGGTTTTACAAATGTCCGTGATACGCGTCAAAACGTTTTCTCTTATAACTGCGCGAAAAGCATGTATTCGTGCTTAATACAACGAAACAAGTTGTTTTGAACCAAAACGAGCTAGATCTGAACACATCGGTTTTACAAATGTCCATGTGATACGCGTCAAAACTTTTTCTCTTATACCTGCGCGAAAAGCATGTATTCGTGCTTAATACAACGAAACAAGCTGTTTTAGACCTAAACGAGCTAGATCTGAACACATCGGTTTTACAAGTGTCTATGTGATACGCGTCAAAACTTTTTCTCTTATAACTGCGCGAAAAGCATGTATTCGTGCTTAATACAACGAAACAAGCTGTTTTAGACCTAAACGAGCTAGATCTGAACACATCGGTTTTACAAGTGTCTATGTGATAGGCGTCAAAACTTTTTCTCTTATAACTGCTCGAAAACCTTGTATTCATGCGTAATACAACGAAAGAAGCTGTTCTAGACCAAAACGAGCTAGATCTGAACACATCGGTTTTACAAGTGTCCATGTGATACGCGTCAAAACTTCTGATAACTGCTCGAAAAGCTTGCATTCGTGCTTAATACAACGAAACAAGCTGTTTTAGACCAAAACGAGCTAGATCTGAACACATCGGTTTTACAAGTGTCTATGTGATACGCGTCAAAACTTTTTCTCTTATAACTGCGCGAAAAGCATGTATTCGTGCTTAATACAACGAAACAAGCTGTTTTAGACCTAAACGAGCTAGATCTGAACACATCGGTTTTACAAGTGTCCATGTGATACGCGTCAAAACTTTTTCTCATAACTACTCGAAAAGCTTGTATTCGTGCGTATTACAACGAAACAAGCTGTTTTAGACCAAAACGAGCTAGATCTGAACACATCGGTTTTACAAGTGTATGTGATACGCGTCAAAACTTTTTCTCTTATAACTGCGCGAAAAGCATGTATTCGTGCTTAATACAACGAAACAAGCTGTTTTAGACCTAAACGAGCTAGATCTGAACACATCGGTTTTACGTGTCTATGTGATACGCGTCAAAACTTTTTCTCTTATAACTGCGCGAAAAGCATGTATTTGTGCTTAATACAACGAAACAAGCTGTTTTAGACCTAAACGAGCTAGATCTGAACACATCGGTTTTACAAGTGTCTATGTGATACGCGTCAAAACTTTTTCTCTTATAACTGCGCGAAAAGCATGTATTCGTGCTTAATACAACGAAACAAGCTGTTTTAGACCTAAACGAGCTAGATCTGAACACATCAGTTTTACAAATGTCCATGTGATACGCGTCAAACCTTTTTCTCTTATAACTGCGCGAAAAGCATGTATTCGTGCTTAATACAACGAAAGAAGCTGTTTTAGACCTAAACGAGCTAGATCTGAACACATCGGTTTTACAAATGCCCATGTGATACGCGTCAAAACGTTTTCTCTTATAACTGCGCGAAAAGCATGTATTCGTGCTTAATACAACGAAACAAGTTGTTTTAGGCCAAAACGAGCTAGATCTGAACACATCGGTTTTACAAGTGTCTATGTGATACGCGTCAAAACTTTTTCTCTTATAACTGCGCGAAAAGCATGTATTCGTGCTTAATACAACGAAACAAGCTGTTTTAGACCTAAACGAGCTAGATCTGAACACATCGGTTTTACAAATGTCCATGTGATACGCGTCAAAACTTTTTCTCTTATAACTGCTCGAAAAGCTTGTATTCATGCGTAATACAACGAAAGAAGCTGTTTTAGACCAAAACGAGCTAGATCTGAATACATCGGTTTTACAAGTGTCTATGTGATACGCGTCAAAACTTTTTCTCTTATAACTGCGCGAAAAGCATGTTTTCGTGCTTAATACAACGAAACAAGCTGTTTTAGACCTAAACGAGCTAGATCTGAACACATCCATGCGATACGCGTCAAAACTTTTTCTCTTATAACTGCGCGAAAAGCATGTATTCGTGCTTAATACAACGAAACAAGCTGTTTTAGACCTAAACGAGCTAGATCTGAACACATCGGTTTTACAAGTGTCTATGTGATACGCGTCAAAACTTTTTCTCTTATAACTGCGCGAAAAGCATGTATTCGTGCTTAATACAACGAAACAAGCTGTTTTAGACCTAAACGAGCTAGATCTGAACACATCGGTTTTATAAGTGTCTATGTGATACGCGTCAAAACTTTTTCTCTTATAACTGCGCGAAAAGCATGTATTCGTGCTTAATACAACGAAACAAGCTGTTTTAGACCTAAACGAGCTAGATCTGAACACATCGGTTTTACAAATGTCCATGTGATACGCGTCAAAACTTTTTCTCTTATAACTGCTCGATAAGCATGTATTCGTGCTTAGTACAACGAAACAAGCTGTTTTAGACCTAAACGAGCTAGATCTGAACACATCGGTTTTACAAATGTCCATGTGATACGCGTCAAAACTTTTTCTCTTATACCTGCGCGAAAAGCATGTATTCGTGCTTAATACAACGAAACAAGCTGTTTTAGACCTAAACGAGCTAGATCTGAACACATCGGTTTTACAAGTGTCTATGTGATACGCGTCAAAACTTTTTCTCTTATAACTGCGCGAAAAGCATGTATTCGTGCTTAATACAACGAAACAAGCTGTTTTAGACCTAAACGAGCTAGATCTGAACACATCGGTTTTACAAGTGTCTATGTGATAGGCGTCAAAACTTTTTCTCTTATAACTGCTCGAAAACCTTGTATTCATGCGTAATACAACGAAAGAAGCTGTTCTAGACCAAAACGAGCTAGATCTGAACACATCGGTTTTACAAGTGTCCATGTGATACGCGTCAAAACTTCTGATAACTGCTCGAAAAGCTTGCATTCGTGCTTAATACAACGAAACAAGCTGTTTTAGACCAAAACGAGCTAGATCTGAACACATCGGTTTTACAAGTGTCTATGTGATACGCGTCAAAACTTTTTCTCTTATAACTGCGCGAAAAGCATGTATTCGTGCTTAATACAACGAAACAAGCTGTTTTAGACCTAAACGAGCTAGATCTGAACACATCGGTTTTACAAGTGTCCATGTGATACGCGTCAAAACTTTTTCTCATAACTACTCGAAAAGCTTGTATTCGTGCGTATTACAACGAAACAAGCTGTTTTAGACCAAAACGAGCTAGATCTGAACACATCGGTTTTACAAGTGTATGTGATACGCGTCAAAACTTTTTCTCTTATAACTGCGCGAAAAGCATGTATTCGTGCTTAATACAACGAAACAAGCTGTTTTAGACCTAAACGAGCTAGATCTGAACACATCGGTTTTACAAATGTCCATGTGATACGCGTCAAAGCTTTTTCTCTTTTAACTGCACGAAAAGCATGTATTCGTGCTTAATACAACGAAACAAGCTGTTTTAGACCTAAACGAGCTAGATCTGAACACATCGGTTTTACAAGTGTCTATGTGATACGCGTCAAAACTTTTTCTCTTATAACTGCTCGAAAAGCTTGTATTCATGCGTAATACAACGAAAGAAGCTGTTTTAGACCAAAACGAGCTAGATCTGAACACATCGGTTTTACAAGTGTCTATGTGATACGCGTCTGAACTTTTTCTCTTATAACTGCGCGAAAAGCATGTATTCGTGCTTAATACAACGAAACAAGCTGTTTTAGACCTAAACGAGCTAGATCTGAACACATCCATGTGATACGCGTCAAAACTTTTTCTCTTATAACTGCGCGAAAAGCATGTATTCGTGCTTAATACAACGAAACAAGCTGTTTTAGACCTAAACGAGCTAGATCTGAACACATCGGTTTTACAAGTGTCTATGTGATACGCGTCAAAACTTTTTCTCTTATAACTGCGCGAAAAGCATGTATTCGTGCTTAATACAACGAAACAAGCTGTTTTAGACCTAAACGAGCTAGATCTGAACACATCGGTTTTACAAGTGTCTATGTGATACGCGTCAAAACTTTTTCTTTTATAACTGCGAGAAAAGCATGTATTCGTGCTTAATACAACGAAACAAGCTGTTTTAGACCTAAACGAGCTAGATCTGAACACATCGGTTTTACAAATGTCCATGTGATACGCGTCAAAACTTTTTCTCTTATAACTGCGCGAAAAGCATGTATTCGTGCTTAGTACAACGAAACAAGCTGTTTTAGACCTAAACGAGCTAGATCTGAACACATCGGTTTTACAAGTGTCTATGTGATACGCGTCAAAACGTTTTCTCTTATAACTGCTCGAAAAGCTTGTATTCATGCGTAATACAACGAAAGAAGCTGTTTTAGACCAAAACGAGCTAGATCTGAACACATCGGTTTTACAAGTGTCTATGTGATACGCGTCAAAACTTTTGTTCTTATAACTGCGCGAAAAGCATGTATTCGTGCTTAATACAACGAAACAAGCTGTTTTAGACCTAAACGAGCTAGATCTGAACACATCAGTTTTACAAATGTCCATGTGATACGCGTCAAACCTTTTTCTCTTATAACTGCGCGAAAAGCATGTATTCGTGCTTAATACAACGAAAGAAGCTGTTTTAGGCCTAAACGAGCTAGATCTGAACACATCGGTTTTACAAATGTCCATGTGATACGCGTCAAAACGTTTTCTCTTATAACTGCGCGAAAAGCATGTATTCGTGCTTAATACAACGAAACAAGTTGTTTTAGGCCAAAACGAGCTAGATCTGAACACATCGGTTTTACAAGTGTCTATGTGATACGCGTCAAAACTTTTTCTCTTATAACTGCGCGAAAAGCATGTATTCGTGCTTAATACAACGAAACAAGCTGTTTTAGACCTAAACGAGCTAGATCTGAACACATCGGTTTTACAAATGTCCATGTGATACGCGTCAAAACTTTTTCTCTTATAACTGCACGAAAGGCTTGTATTCATGCGTAATACAACGAAAGAAGCTGTTTTAGACCAAAACGAGCTAGATCTGAATACATCGGTTTTACAAGTGTCTATGTGATACGCGTCAAAACTTTTTCTCTTATAACAGCGCGAAAAGCATGTATTCGTGCTTAATACAACGAAACAAGCTGTTTTAGACCTAAACGAGCTAGATCTGAACACATCGGTTTTACAAGTGTCTATGTGATACGCGTCAAAACTTTTTCTCTTATAACTGCGCGAAAAGCATGTATTCGTGCTTAATACAACGAAACAAGCTGTTTTAGACCTAAACGAGCTAGATCTGAACACATCGGTTTTACAAGTGTCTATGTGATACGCGTCAAAACTTTTTCTCTTATAACTGCTCGAAAACCTTGTATTCATGCGTAATACAACGAAAGAAGCTGTTCTAGACCAAAACGAGCTAGATCTGAACACATCGGTTTTACAAGTGTCCATGTGATACGCGTCAAAACTTCTGATAACTGCTCGAAAAGCTTGCATTCGTGCTTAATACAACGAAACAAGCTGTTTTAGACCAAAACGAGCTAGATCTGAACACATCGGTTTTACAAGTGTCTATGTGATACGCGTCAAAACTTTTTCTCTTATAACTGCGCGAAAAGCATGTATTCGTGCTTAATACAACGAAACAAGCTGTTTTAGACCTAAACGAGCTAGATCTGAACACATCGGTTTTACAAGTGTCTATGTGATACGCGTCAAAACTTTTTCTCTTATAACTGCGCGAAAAGCATGTATTCGTGCTTAATACAACGAAACAAGCTGTTTTAGACCTAAACGAGCTAGATCTGAACACATCGGTTTTACAAGTGTCTATGTGATACGCGTCAAAACTTTTTCTCTTATAACTGCGCGAAAAGCATGTATTCGTGCTTAATACAACGAAACAAGCTGTTTTAGACCTAAACGAGCTAGATCTGAACACATCGGTTTTACAAATGTCCATGTGATACGCGTCAAAACTTTTTCTCTTATAACTGCGCGAAAAGCATGTATTCGTGCTTAGTACAACGAAACAAGCTGTTTTAGACCTAAACGAGCTAGATCTGAACACATCGGTTTTACAAGTGTCTGTGATACGCGTCAAAACGTTTTCTCTTATAACTGCTCGAAAAGCTTGTATTCATGCGTAATACAACAAAAGAAGCTGTTTTAGACCAAAACGAGCTAGATCTGAACACATCGGTTTTACAAGTGTCTATGTGATACGCGTCAAAACTTTTTCTCTTATAACTGCGCGAAAAGCATGTATTCGTGCTTAATACAACGAAACAAGCTGTTTTAGACCTAAACGAGCTAGATCTGAACACATCGGTTTTACAAATGTCCATGTGATACGCGTCAAAACTTTTTCTCTTATAACTGCGCGAAAAGCATGTATTCGTGCTTAATACAACGAAAGAAGCTGTTTTAGACCTAAACGAGCTAGATCTGAACACATCGGTTTTACAAATGTCCGTGATACGCGTCAAAACGTTTTCTCTTATAACTGCGCGAAAAGCATGTATTCGTGCTTAATACAACGAAACAAGTTGTTTTGAACCAAAACGAGCTAGATCTGAACACATCGGTTTTACAAGTGTCTATGTGATACGCGTCAAAACTTTTTCTCTTATAACTGCGCGAAAAGCATGTATTCGTGCTTAATACAACGAAACAAGCTGTTTTAGACCTAAACGAGCTAGATCTGAACACATCGGTTTTACAAGTGTCCATGTGATACGCGTCAAAACTTTTTCTCATAACTACTCGAAAAGCTTGTATTCGTGCGTATTACAACGAAACAAGCTGTTTTAGACCAAAACGAGCTAGATCTGAACACATCGGTTTTACAAGTGTATGTGATACGCGTCAAAACTTTTTCTCTTATAACTGCGCGAAAAGCATGTATTCGTGCTTAATACAACGAAACAAGCTGTTTTAGACCTAAACGAGCTAGATCTGAACACATCGGTTTTACAAATGTCCATGTGATACGCGTCAAAGCTTTTTCTCTTATAACTGCACGAAAAGCATGTATTCGTGCTTAATACAACGAAACAAGCTGTTTTAGACCTAAACGAGCTAGATCTGAACACATCGGTTTTACAAGTGTCTATGTGATACGCGTCAAAACTTTTTCTCTTATAACTGCTCGAAAAGCTTGTATTCATGCGTAATACAACGAAAGAAGCTGTTTTAGACCAAAACGAGCTAGATCTGAACACATCGGTTTTACAAGTGTCTATGTGATACGCGTCTAAACTTTTTCTCTTATAACTGCGCGAAAAGCATGTATTCGTGCTTAATACAACGAAACAAGCTGTTTTAGACCTAAACGAGCTAGATCTGAACACATCCATGTGATACGCGTCAAAACTTTTTCTCTTATAACTGCGCGAAAAGCATGTATTCGTGCTTAATACAACGAAACAAGCTGTTTTAGACCTAAACGAGCTAGATCTGAACACATCGGTTTTACAAGTGTCTATGTGATACGCGTCAAAACTTTTTCTCTTATAACTGCGCGAAAAGCATGTATTCGTGCTTAATACAACGAAACAAGCTGTTTTAGACCTAAACGAGCTAGATCTGAACACATCGGTTTTACAAGTGTCTATGTGATACGCGTCAAAACTTTTTCTCTTATAACTGCGCGAAAAGCATGTATTCGTGCTTAATACAACGAAACAAGCTGTTTTAGACCTAAACGAGCTAGATCTGAACACATCGGTTTTACAAATGTCCATGTGATACGCGTCAAAACTTTTTCTCTTATAACTGCGCGAAAAGCATGTATTCGTGCTTAGTACAACGAAACAAGCTGTTTTAGACCTAAACGAGCTAGATCTGAACACATCGGTTTTACAAGTGTCTATGTGATACGCGTCAAAACGTTTTCTCTTATAACTGCTCGAAAAGCTTGTATTCATGCGTAATACAACGAAAGAAGCTGTTTTAGACCAAAACGAGCTAGATCTGAACACATCGGTTTTACAAGTGTCTATGTGATACGCGTCAAAACTTTTTCTCTTATAACTGCGCGAAAAGCATGTATTCGTGCTTAATACAACGAAACAAGCTGTTTTAGACCTAAACGAGCTAGATCTGAACACATCAGTTTTACAAATGTCCATGTGATACGCGTCAAACCTTTTTCTCTTATAACTGCGCGAAAAGCATGTATTCGTGCTTAATACAACGAAAGAAGCTGTTTTAGGCCTAAACGAGCTAGATCTGAACACATCGGTTTTACAAATGTCCATGTGATACGCGTCAAAACGTTTTCTCTTATAACTGCGCGAAAAGCATGTATTCGTGCTTAATACAACGAAACAAGTTGTTTTAGGCCAAAACGAGCTAGATCTGAACACATCGGTTTTACAAGTGTCTATGTGATACGCGTCAAAACTTTTTCTCTTATAACTGCGCGAAAAGCATGTATTCGTGCTTAATACAACGAAACAAGCTGTTTTAGACCTAAACGAGCTAGATCTGAACACATCGGTTTTACAAATGTCCATGTGATACGCGTCAAAACTTTTTCTCTTATAACTGCACGAAAGGCTTGTATTCATGCGTAATACAACGAAAGAAGCTGTTTTAGACCAAAACGAGCTAGATCTGAATACATCGGTTTTACAAGTGTCTATGTGATACGCGTCAAAACTTTTTCTCTTATAACTGCGCGAAAAGCATGTATTCGTGCTTAATACAACGAAACAAGCTGTTTTAGACCTAAACGAGCTAGATCTGAACACATCGGTTTTACAAGTGTCTATGTGATACGCGTCAAAACTTTTTCTCTTATAACTGCGCGAAAAGCATGTATTCGTGCTTAATACAACGAAACAAGCTGTTTTAGACCTAAACGAGCTAGATCTGAACACATCGGTTTTACAAGTGTCTATGTGATACGCGTCAAAACTTTTTCTCTTATAACTGCTCGAAAACCTTGTATTCATGCGTAATACAACGAAAGAAGCTGTTCTAGACCAAAACGAGCTAGATCTGAACACATCGGTTTTACAAGTGTCCATGTGATACGCGTCAAAACTTCTGATAACTGCTCGAAAAGCTTGCATTCGTGCTTAATACAACGAAACAAGCTGTTTTAGACCAAAACGAGCTAGATCTGAACACATCGGTTTTACAAGTGTCTATGTGATACGCGTCAAAACTTTTTCTCTTATAACTGCGCGAAAAGCATGTATTCGTGCTTAATACAACGAAACAAGCTGTTTTAGACCTAAACGAGCTAGATCTGAACACATCGGTTTTACAAGTGTCTATGTGATACGCGTCAAAACTTTTTCTCTTATAACTGCGCGAAAAGCATGTATTCGTGCTTAATACAACGAAACAAGCTGTTTTAGACCTAAACGAGCTAGATCTGAACACATCGGTTTTACAAGTGTCTATGTGATACGCGTCAAAACTTTTTCTCTTATAACTGCGCGAAAAGCATGTATTCGTGCTTAATACAACGAAACAAGCTGTTTTAGACCTAAACGAGCTAGATCTGAACACATCGGTTTTACAAATGTCCATGTGATACGCGTCAAAACTTTTTCTCTTATAACTGCGCGAAAAGCATGTATTCGTGCTTAGTACAACGAAACAAGCTGTTTTAGACCTAAACGAGCTAGATCTGAACACATCGGTTTTACAAGTGTCTGTGATACGCGTCAAAACGTTTTCTCTTATAACTGCTCGAAAAGCTTGTATTCATGCGTAATACAACAAAAGAAGCTGTTTTAGACCAAAACGAGCTAGATCTGAACACATCGGTTTTACAAGTGTCTATGTGATACGCGTCAAATCTTTTTCTCTTATAACTGCGCGAAAAGCATGTATTCGTGCTTAATACAACGAAACAAGCTGTTTTAGACCTAAACGAGCTAGATCTGAACACATCGGTTTTACAAATGTCCATGTGATACGCGTCAAAACTTTTTCTCTTATAACTGCGCGAAAAGCATGTATTCGTGCTTAATACAACGAAAGAAGCTGTTTTAGACCTAAACGAGCTAGATCTGAACACATCGGTTTTACAAATGTCCGTGATACGCGTCAAAACGTTTTCTCTTATAACTGCGCGAAAAGCATGTATTCGTGCTTAATACAACGAAACAAGTTGTTTTGAACCAAAACGAGCTAGATCTGAACACATCGGTTTTACAAGTGTCTATGTGATACGCGTCAAAACTTTTTCTCTTATAACTGCGCGAAAAGCATGTATTTGTGCTTAATACAACGAAACAAGCTGTTTTAGACCTAAACGAGCTAGATCTGAACACATCGGTTTTACAAGTGTCTATGTGATACGCGTCAAAACTTTTTCTCTTATAACAGCGCGAAAAGCATGTATTCGTGCTTAATACAACGAAACAAGCTGTTTTAGACCTAAACGAGCTAGATCTGAACACATCGGTTTTACAAGTGTCTATGTGATACGCGTCAAAACTTTTTCTCTTATAACTGCGCGAAAAGCATGTATTCGTGCTTAATACAACGAAACAAGCTGTTTTAGACCTAAACGAGCTAGATCTGAACACATCGGTTTTACAAGTGTCTATGTGATACGCGTCAAAACTTTTTCTCTTATAACTGCGCGAAAAGCATGTATTCGTGCTTAATACAACGAAACAAGCTGTTTTAGACCTAAACGAGCTAGATCTGAACACATCGGTTTTACAAATGTCCATGTGATACGCGTCAAAACTTTTTCTCTTATAACTGCGCGAAAAGCATGTATTCGTGCTTAGTACAACGAAACAAGCTGTTTTAGACCTAACGAGCTAGATCTGAACACATCGGTTTTACAAGTGTCTATGTGATACGCGTCAAAACGTTTTCTCTTATAACTGCTCGAAAAGCATGTATTCGTGCTTAATACAACGAAACAAGCTGTTTTAGACCTAAACGAGCTAGATCTGAACACATCGGTTTTACAAATGTCCATGTGATACGCGTCAAAACTTTTTCTCTTATAACTGCGCGAAAAGCATGTATTCGTGCTTAATACAACGAAACAAGCTGTTTTAGACCTAAACGAGCTAGATCTGAACACATCGGTTTTACAAATGTCCATGTGATACGCGTCAAAACTTCTGATAACTGCTCGAAAAGCTTGCATTCGTGCTTAATACAACGAAACAAGCTGTTTTAGACCAAAACGAGCTAGATCTGAACACATCGGTTTTACAAGTGTCTATGTGATACGCGTCAAAACGTTTTCTCTTATAACTGCTCGAAAAGCATGTATTCGTGCTTAATACAACGAAACAAGCTGTTTTAGACCTAAACGAGCTAGATCTGAACACATCGGTTTTACAAATGTCCATGTGATACGCGTCAAAACTTTTTCTCTTATAACTGCGCGAAAAGCATGTATTCGTGCTTAGTACAACGAAACAAGCTGTTTTAGACCTAAACGAGCTAGATCTGAACACATCGGTTTTACAAGTGTCTATGTGATACGCGTCAAAACTTTTTCTCTTATAACTGCGCGAAAAGCATGTATTCGTGCTTAATACAACGAAACAAGCTGTTTTAGACCTAAACGAGCTAGATCTGAACACATCGGTTTTACAAATGTCCATGTGATACGCGTCAAAACTTTTTCTCTTATAACTGCGCGAAAAGCATGTATTCGTGCTTAATACAACGAAAGAAGCTGTTTTAGACCTAAACGAGCTAGATCTGAACACATCGGTTTTACAAATGTCCGTGATACGCGTCAAAACGTTTTCTCTTATAACTGCGCGAAAAGCATGTATTCGTGCTTAATACAACGAAACAAGTTGTTTTGAACCAAAACGAGCTAGATCTGAACATATCGGTTTTACAAGTGTCTATGTGATAGGCGTCAAAACTTTTTCTCTTATAACTGCGCGAAAAGCATGTATTTGTGCTTAATACAACGAAACAAGCTGTTTTAGACCTAAACGAGCTAGATCTGAACACATCGGTTTTACAAGTGTCTATGTGATACGCGTCAAAACTTTTTCTCTTATAACAGCGCGAAAAGCATGTATTCGTGCTTAATACAACGAAACAAGCTGTTTTAGACCTAAACGAGCTAGATCTGAACACATCGGTTTTACAAGTGTCTATGTGATACGCGTCAAAACGTTTTCTCTTATAACTGCTCGAAAAGCTTGTATTCATGCGTAATACAACGAAAGAAGCTGTTTTAGACCAAAACGAGCTAGATCTGAACACATCGGTTTTACAAGTGTCTATGTGATACGCGTCAAAACTTTTTCTCTTATAACTGCGCGAAAAGCATGTATTCGTGCTTAATACAACGAAACAAGCTGTTTTAGACCTAAACGAGCTAGATCTGAACACATCAGTTTTACAAATGTCCATGTGATACGCGTCAAACCTTTTTCTCTTATAACTGCGCGAAAAGCATGTATTCGTGCTTAATACAACGAAAGAAGCTGTTTTAGGCCTAAACGAGCTAGATCTGAACACATCGGTTTTACAAATGTCCATGTGATACGCGTCAAAACGTTTTCTCTTATAACTGCGCGAAAAGCATGTATTCGTGCTTAATACAACGAAACAAGTTGTTTTAGGCCAAAACGAGCTAGATCTGAACACATCGGTTTTACAAGTGTCTATGTGATACGCGTCAAAACTTTTTCTCTTATAACTGCGCGAAAAGCATGTATTCGTGCTTAATACAACGAAACAAGCTGTTTTAGACCTAAACGAGCTAGATCTGAACACATCGGTTTTACAAATGTCCATGTGATACGCGTCAAAACTTTTTCTCTTATAACTGCACGAAAGGCTTGTATTCATGCGTAATACAACGAAAGAAGCTGTTTTAGACCAAAACGAGCTAGATCTGAATACATCGGTTTTACAAGTGTCTATGTGATAGGCGTCAAAACTTTTTCTCTTATAACTGCGCGAAAAGCATGTATTCGTGCTTAATACAACGAAACAAGCTGTTTTAGACCTAAACGAGCTAGATCTGAACACATCGGTTTTACAAGTGTCTATGTGATACGCGTCAAAACTTTTTCTCTTATAACTGCGCGAAAAGCATGTATTCGTGCTTAATACAACGAAACAAGCTGTTTTAGACCTAAACGAGCTAGATCTGAACACATCGGTTTTACAAGTGTCTATGTGATACGCGTCAAAACTTTTTCTCTTATAACTGCTCGAAAACCTTGTATTCATGCGTAATACAACGAAAGAAGCTGTTCTAGACCAAAACGAGCTAGATCTGAACACATCGGTTTTACAAGTGTCCATGTGATACGCGTCAAAACTTCTGATAACTGCTCGAAAAGCTTGCATTCGTGCTTAATACAACGAAACAAGCTGTTTTAGACCAAAACGAGCTAGATCTGAACACATCGGTTTTACAAGTGTCTATGTGATACGCGTCAAAACTTTTTCTCTTATAACTGCGCGAAAAGCATGTATTCGTGCTTAATACAACGAAACAAGCTGTTTTAGACCTAAACGAGCTAGATCTGAACACATCGGTTTTACAAGTGTCTATGTGATACGCGTCAAAACTTTTTCTCTTATAACTGCGCGAAAAGCATGTATTCGTGCTTAATACAACGAAACAAGCTGTTTTAGACCTAAACGAGCTAGATCTGAACACATCGGTTTTACAAGTGTCTATGTGATACGCGTCAAAACTTTTTCTCTTATAACTGCGCGAAAAGCATGTATTCGTGCTTAATACAACGAAACAAGCTGTTTTAGACCTAAACGAGCTAGATCTGAACACATCGGTTTTACAAATGTCCATGTGATACGCGTCAAAACTTTTTCTCTTATAACTGCGCGAAAAGCATGTATTCGTGCTTAGTACAACGAAACAAGCTGTTTTAGACCTAAACGAGCTAGATCTGAACACATCGGTTTTACAAGTGTCTGTGATACGCGTCAAAACGTTTTCTCTTATAACTGCTCGAAAAGCTTGTATTCATGCGTAATACAACAAAAGAAGCTGTTTTAGACCAAAACGAGCTAGATCTGAACACATCGGTTTTACAAGTGTCTATGTGATACGCGTCAAATCTTTTTCTCTTATAACTGCGCGAAAAGCATGTATTCGTGCTTAATACAACGAAACAAGCTGTTTTAGACCTAAACGAGCTAGATCTGAACACATCGGTTTTACAAATGTCCATGTGATACGCGTCAAAACTTTTTCTCTTATAACTGCGCGAAAAGCATGTATTCGTGCTTAATACAACGAAAGAAGCTGTTTTAGACCTAAACGAGCTAGATCTGAACACATCGGTTTTACAAATGTCCGTGATACGCGTCAAAACGTTTTCTCTTATAACTGCGCGAAAAGCATGTATTCGTGCTTAATACAACGAAACAAGTTGTTTTGAACCAAAACGAGCTAGATCTGAACACATCGGTTTTACAAGTGTCTATGTGATACGCGTCAAAACTTTTTCTCTTATAACTGCGCGAAAAGCATGTATTTGTGCTTAATACAACGAAACAAGCTGTTTTAGACCTAAACGAGCTAGATCTGAACACATCGGTTTTACAAGTGTCTATGTGATACGCGTCAAAACTTTTTCTCTTATAACAGCGCGAAAAGCATGTATTCGTGCTTAATACAACGAAACAAGCTGTTTTAGACCTAAACGAGCTAGATCTGAACACATCGGTTTTACAAGTGTCTATGTGATACGCGTCAAAACTTTTTCTCTTATAACTGCGCGAAAAGCATGTATTCGTGCTTAATACAACGAAACAAGCTGTTTTAGACCTAAACGAGCTAGATCTGAACACATCGGTTTTACAAGTGTCTATGTGATACGCGTCAAAACTTTTTCTCTTATAACTGCGCGAAAAGCATGTATTCGTGCTTAATACAACGAAACAAGCTGTTTTAGACCTAAACGAGCTAGATCTGAACACATCGGTTTTACAAATGTCCATGTGATACGCGTCAAAACTTTTTCTCTTATAACTGCGCGAAAAGCATGTATTCGTGCTTAGTACAACGAAACAAGCTGTTTTAGACCTAACGAGCTAGATCTGAACACATCGGTTTTACAAGTGTCTATGTGATACGCGTCAAAACGTTTTCTCTTATAACTGCTCGAAAAGCATGTATTCGTGCTTAATACAACGAAACAAGCTGTTTTAGACCTAAACGAGCTAGATCTGAACACATCGGTTTTACAAATGTCCATGTGATACGCGTCAAAACTTTTTCTCTTATAACTGCGCGAAAAGCATGTATTCGTGCTTAATACAACGAAACAAGCTGTTTTAGACCTAAACGAGCTAGATCTGAACACATCGGTTTTACAAATGTCCATGTGATACGCGTCAAAACTTCTGATAACTGCTCGAAAAGCTTGCATTCGTGCTTAATACAACGAAACAAGCTGTTTTAGACCAAAACGAGCTAGATCTAAACACATCGGTTTTACAAGTGTCTATGTGATACGCGTCAAAACGTTTTCTCTTATAACTGCTCGAAAAGCATGTATTCGTGCTTAATACAACGAAACAAGCTGTTTTAGACCTAAACGAGCTAGATCTGAACACATCGGTTTTACAAATGTCCATGTGATACGCGTCAAAACTTTTTCTCTTATAACTGCGCGAAAAGCATGTATTCGTGCTTAGTACAACGAAACAAGCTGTTTTAGACCTAAACGAGCTAGATCTGAACACATCGGTTTTACAAGTGTCTATGTGATACGCGTCAAAACTTTTTCTCTTATAACTGCGCGAAAAGCATGTATTCGTGCTTAATACAACGAAACAAGCTGTTTTAGACCTAAACGAGCTAGATCTGAACACATCGGTTTTACAAATGTCCATGTGATACGCGTCAAAACTTTTTCTCTTATAACTGCGCGAAAAGCATGTATTCGTGCTTAATACAACGAAAGAAGCTGTTTTAGACCTAAACGAGCTAGATCTGAACACATCGGTTTTACAAATGTCCGTGATACGCGTCAAAACGTTTTCTCTTATAACTGCGCGAAAAGCATGTATTCGTGCTTAATACAACGAAACAAGTTGTTTTGAACCAAAACGAGCTAGATCTGAACATATCGGTTTTACAAGTGTCTATGTGATACGCGTCAAAACTTTTTCTCTTATAACTGCGCGAAAAGCATGTATTTGTGCTTAATACAACGAAACAAGCTGTTTTAGACCTAAACGAGCTAGATCTGAACACATCGGTTTTACAAGTGTCTATGTGATACGCGTCAAAACTTTTTCTCTTATAACAGCGCGAAAAGCATGTATTCGTGCTTAATACAACGAAACAAGCTGTTTTAGACCTAAACGAGCTAGATCTGAACACATCGGTTTTACAAGTGTCTATGTGATACGCGTCAAAACTTTTTCTCTTATAACTGCGCAAAAAGCATGTATTCGTGCTTAATACAACGAAACAAGCTGTTTTAGACCTAAACGAGCTAGATCTGAACACATCGGTTTTACAAATGTCCATGTGATACGCGTCAAAACGTTTTCTCTTATAACTGCGCGAAAAGCATGTATTCGTGCTTAATACAACGAAACAAGCTGTTTTAGACCTAAACGAGCTAGATCTGAACACATCGGTTTTACAAATGTCCATGTGATACGCGTCAAAACTTTTTCTCTTATAACTGCGCGAAAAGCATGTATTCGTGCTTAATACAACGAAAGAAGCTGTTTTAGACCTAAACGAGCTAGATCTGAACACATCGGTTTTACAAATGTCCGTGATACGCGTCAAAACGTTTTCTCTTATAACTGCGCGAAAAGCATGTATTCGTGCTTAATACAACGAAACAAGTTGTTTTGAACCAAAACGAGCTAGATCTGAACACATCGGTTTTACAAGTGTCTATGTGATACGCGTCAAAACTTTTTCTCTTATAACTGCGCGAAAAGCATGTATTTGTGCTTAATACAACGAAACAAGCTGTTTTAGACCTAAACGAGCTAGATCTGAACACATCGGTTTTACAAGTGTCTATGTGATACGCGTCAAAACTTTTTCTCTTATAACAGCGCGAAAAGCATGTATTCGTGCTTAATACAACGAAACAAGCTGTTTTAGACCTAAACGAGCTAGATCTGAACACATCGGTTTTACAAGTGTCTATGTGATACGCGTCAAAACTTTTTCTCTTATAACAGCGCGAAAAGCATGTATTCGTGCTTAATACAACGAAACAAGCTGTTTTAGACCTAAACGAGCTAGATCTGAACACATCGGTTTTACAAGTGTCTATGTGATACGCGTCAAAACTTTTTCTCTTATAACTGCGCGAAAAGCATGTATTCGTGCTTAATACAACGAAACAAGCTGTTTTAGACCTAAACGAGCTAGATCTGAACACATCGGTTTTACAAATGTCCATGTGATACGCGTCAAAACTTTTTCTCTTATAACTGCGCGAAAAGCATGTATTCGTGCTTAGTACAACGAAACAAGCTGTTTTAGACCTAACGAGCTAGATCTGAACACATCGGTTTTACAAGTGTCTATGTGATACGCGTCAAAACGTTTTCTCTTATAACTGCTCGAAAAGCATGTATTCGTGCTTAGTACAACGAAACAAGCTGTTTTAGACCTAACGAGCTAGATCTGAACACATCGGTTTTACAAGTGTCTATGTGATACGCGTCAAAACGTTTTCTCTTATAACTGCGCGAAAAGCATGTATTCGTGCTTAATACAACGAAACAAGCTGTTTTAGACCTAAACGAGCTAGATCTGAACACATCGGTTTTACAAATGTCCATGTGATACGCGTCAAAACTTCTGATAACTGCTCGAAAAGCTTGCATTCGTGCTTAATACAACGAAACAAGCTGTTTTAGACCAAAACGAGCTAGATCTGAACACATCGGTTTTACAAGTGTCTATGTGATACGCGTCAAAACTTTTTCTCTTATAACTGCGCGAAAAGCATGTATTCGTGCTTAATACAACGAAACAAGCTGTTTTAGACCTAAACGAGCTAGATCTGAACACATCGGTTTTACAAGTGTCTATGTGATACGCGTCAAAACTTTTTCTCTTATAACTGCGCGAAAAGCATGTATTCGTGCTTAATACAACGAAACAAGCTGTTTTAGACCTAAACGAGCTAGATCTGAACACATCTATTTTACAAGTGTCTATGTGATACGCGTCAAAACTTTTTCTCTTATAACTGCGCGAAAAGCATGTATTCGTGCTTAATACAACGAAACAAGCTGTTTTAGACCTAAACGAGCTAGATCTGAACACATCGGTTTTACAAATGTCCATGTGATACGCGTCAAAACTTTTTCTCCTATAACTGCGCGAAAAGCATGTATTCGTGCTTAGTACAACCAAACAAGCTGTTTTAGACCTAAACGAGCTAGATCTGAACACATCGGTTTTACAAATGTCCATGTGATACGCGTCAAAACTTTTTCTCTTATAACTGCGCGAAAAGCATGTATTCGTGCTTAGTACAACGAAACAAGCTGTTTTAGACCTAAACGAGCTAGATCTGAACACATCGGTTTTACAAGTGTCTGTGATACGCGTCAAAACGTTTTCTCTTATAACTGCTCGAAAAGCTTGTATTCATGCGTAATACAACAAAAGAAGCTGTTTTAGACCAAAACGAGCTAGATCTGAACACATCGGTTTTACAAGTGTCTATGTGATACGCGTCAAAACTTTTTCTCTTATAACTGCGCGAAAAGCATGTATTCGTGCTTAATACAACGAAACAAGCTGTTTTAGACCTAAACGAGCTAGATCTGAACACATCGGTTTTACAAATGTCCATGTGATACGCGTCAAAACTTTTTCTCTTATAACTGCGCGAAAAGCATGTATTCGTGCTTAATACAACGAAAGAAGCTGTTTTAGACCTAAACGAGCTAGATCTGAACACATCGGTTTTACAAATGTCCGTGATACGCGTCAAAACGTTTTCTCTTATAACTGCGCGAAAAGCATGTATTCGTGCTTAATACAACGAAACAAGTTGTTTTGAACCAAAACGAGCTAGATCTGAACATATCGGTTTTACAAGTGTCTGTGATACGCGTCAAAACTTTTTCTCTTATAACTGCGCGAAAAGCATGTATTTGTGCTTAATACAACGAAACAAGCTGTTTTAGACCTAAACGAGCTAGATCTGAACACATCGGTTTTACAAGTGTCTATGTGATACGCGTCAAAACTTTTTCTCTTATAACAGCGCGAAAAGCATGTATTCGTGCTTAATACAACGAAACAAGCTGTTTTAGACCTAAACGAGCTAGATCTGAACACATCGGTTTTACAAGTGTCTATGTGATACGCGTCAAAACTTTTTCTCTTATAACTGCGCGAAAAGCATGTATTCGTGCTTAATACAACGAAACAAGCTGTTTTAGACCTAAACGAGCTAGATCTGAACACATCGGTTTTACAAGTGTCTATGTGATACCCGTCAAAACTTTTTCTCTTATAACTGCGCGAAAAGCATGTATTCGTGCTTAATACAACGAAACAAGCTGTTTTAGACCTAAACGAGCTAGATCTGAACACATCGGTTTTACAAATGTCCATGTGATACGCGTCAAAACTTTTTCTCTTATAACTGCGCGAAAAGCATGTATTCTTGCTTAGTACAACGAAACAAGCTGTTTTAGACCTAACGAGCTAGATCTGAACACATCGGTTTTACAAGTGTCTATGTGATACGCGTCAAAACGTTTTCTCTTATAACTGCTCGAAAAGCATGTATTCGTGCTTAATACAACGAAACAAGCTGTTTTAGACCTAAACGAGCTAGATCTGAACACATCGGTTTTACAAATGTCCATGTGATACGCGTCAAAACTTTTTCTCTTATAACTGCGCGAAAAGCATGTATTCGTGCTTAATACAACGAAACAAGCTGTTTTAGACCTAAACGAGCTAGATCTGAACACATCGGTTTTACAAATGTCCATGTGATACGCGTCAAAACTTTTTCTCTTATAACTGCTCGAAAAGCTTGTATTCATGCGTAATACAACGAAAGAAGCTGTTTTAGACCAAAACGAGCTAGATCTGAACACATAGGTTTTACAAATGTCCATGTGATACGCGTCAAAACTTTTTCTCTTATAACTGCGCGAAAAGCATGTATTCGTGCTTAATACAACGAAACAAGCTGTTTTAGACCTAAACGAGCTAGATCTGAACACATCGGTTTTACAAATGTCCATGTGATACGCGTCAAAGCTTTTTCTCTTATAACTGCACGAAAAGCATGTATTTGTGCTTAATACAACGAAACAAGCTGTTTTAGACCTAAACGAGCTAGATCTGAACACATCGGTTTTACAAGTGTCTATGTGATACGCGTCAAAACTTTTTCTCTTATAACTGCTCGAAAAGCTTGTATTCATGCGTAATACAACGAAAGAAGCTGTTTTAGACCAAAACGAGCTAGATCTGAACACATCGGTTTTACAAGTGTCTATGTGATACGCGTCAAAACTTTTTCTCTTATAACGGCGCGAAAAGCATGTATTCGTGCTTAATACAACGAAACAAGCTGTTTTAGACCTAAACGAGCTAGATCTGAACACATCCATGTGATACGCGCCAACTTTTTCTCTTATAACTGCGCGAAAAGCATGTATTCGTGCTTAATACAACGAAACGAGCTGTTTTAGACCTAAACGAGCTAGATCTGAACACATCGGTTTTACAAGTGTCTAGGTGATACGCGTCAAAACGTTTTCTATTTTAACTGCTCGAAAAGCTTGTATTCATGCGTAATACAACGAAAGAAGCTGTTTTAGACCAAAACGAGCTAGATCTGAACACATCGGTTTTACAAGTGTCTATGTGATACGCGTCAAAACTTTTTCTCTTATAACTGCGCGAAAAGCATGTATTCGTGCTTAATACAACGAAACAAGCTGTTTTAGACCTAAACGAGCTAGATCTGAACACATCGGTTTTACAAATGTCCATGTGATACGCGTAAAAACTTTTTCTCTTATAACTGCGCGAAAAGCATGTATTCGTGCTTAATACAACGAAAGAAGCTGTTTTAGACCTAAACGAGCTAGATCTGAACACATCGGTTTTACAAATGTCCATGTGATACGCGTCAAAACGTTTTCTCTTATAACTGCGCGAAAAGCATGTATTCGTGCTTAATACAACGAAACAAGTTGTTTTAGACCAAAACGAGCTAGATCTGAACACATCGGTTTTACAAGTGTCTATGTGATACGCGTCAAAACTTTTTCTCTTATAACTGCGCGAAAAGCATGTATTTGTGCTTAATACAACGAAACAAGCTGTTTTAGACCTAAACGAGCTAGATCTGAACACATCGGTTTTACAAATGTCCATGTGATACGCGTCAAAACTTTTTCTCTTATAACTGCTCGAAAAGCTTGTATTCATGCGTAATACAACGAAAGAAGCTGTTTTAGACCAAAACGAGCTAGATCTGAACACATCGGTTTTACAAGTGTCTATGTGATACGCGTCAAAACTTTTTCTCTTATAA
The DNA here is from genome assembly GCF_052857255.1 of Amblyomma americanum. Classification (NCBI taxonomy): domain Eukaryota; kingdom Metazoa; phylum Arthropoda; class Arachnida; order Ixodida; family Ixodidae; genus Amblyomma; species Amblyomma americanum. Next base: position 64,437 of record NW_027526594.1, on the reverse strand, counting down.
CTGCGCGAAAAGCATGTATTAGTGCTTAATACAACGAAACAAGCTGTTTTAGACCTAAACGAGCTAGATCTGAACACATCGGTTTTACAAGTGTCTATGTGATACGCGTCAAAACTTTTTCTCTTATAACGGCGCGAAAAGCATGTATTCGTGCTTAATACAACGAAACAAGCTGTTTTAGACCTAAACGAGCTAGATCTGAACACATCCATGTGATACGCGTCAAAACTTTTTCTCTTATAACTGCGCGAAAAGCATGTATTCGTGCTTAATACAACGAAACAAGCTGTTTTAGACCTAAACGAGCTAGATCTGAACACATCGGTTTTACAAGTGTCTAGGTGATACGCGTCAAAACGTTTTCTCTTATAACTGCTCGAAAAGCTTGTATTCATGCGTAATACAACGAAAGAAGCTGTTTTAGACCAAAACGAGCTAGATCTGAACACATCGGTTTTACAAGTGTCTATGTGATACGCGTCAAAACTTTTTCTCTTATAACTGCGCGAAAAGCATGTATTTGTGCTTAATACAACGAAACAAGCTGTTTTAGACCTAAACGAGCTAGATCTGAACACATCGGTTTTACAAATGTCCATGTGATACGCGTCAAAACTTTTTCTCTTATAACTGCTCGAAAAGCTTGTATTCATGCGTAATACAACGAAAGAAGCTGTTTTAGACCAAAACGAGCTAGATCTGAACACATCGGTTTTACAAGTGTCTATGTGATACGCGTCAAAACTTTTTCTCTTATAACTGCGCGAAAAGCATGTATTTAGTGCTTAATACAACGAAACAAGCTGTTTTAGACCTAAACGAGCTAGATCTGAACACATCGGTTTTACAAGTGTCTATGTGATACGCGTCAAAACTTTTTCTCTTATAACTGCTCGAAAACCTTGTATTCATGCGTAATACAACGAAAGAAGCTGTTTTAGACCAAAACGAGCTAGATCTGAACACATCGGTTTTACTAGTGTCTATGGGATACGCGTCAAAACTTTTTCTCTTATAACTGCGCGAAAAGCATGTATTCGTGCTTAATACAACGAAAACAAGCTGTTTTAGACCTAAACGAGCTAGATCTGAACACATCGGTTTTACAAGTGTCCATGTGATACGCGTCAAAACTTCTGATAACTGCTCGAAAAGCTTGCATTCGTGCTTAATACAACGAAACAAGCTGTTTTAGACCAAAAACGAGCTAGATCTGAACACATCGGTTTTACAAGTGTCTATGTGATACGCATCAAAACTTTTTCTCTTATAACTGCGCGAAAAGCATGTATTCGTGCTTAATACAACGAAACAAGCTGTTTTACACCTAAACGAGCTAGATCTGAACACATCGGTTTTACAAGTGTCCATGTGATACGCGTCAAAACTTTTTCTCATAACTGCTCGAAAAGCTTGTATTCGTGCGTATTACAACGAAACAAGCTGTTTTAGACCAAAACGAGCTAGATCTGAACACATCGGTTTTACAAGTGTATGTGATACGCGTCAAAACTTTTTCTCTTATAACTGCGCGAAAAGCATGTATTCGTGCTTAATACAACGAAACAAGCTGTTTTAGACCTAAACGAGCTAGATCTGAACACATCGGTTTTACAAATGTCCATGTGATACGCGTCAAAACTTTTTCTCTTATAACTGCGCGAAAAGCATGTATTCGTGCTTAATACAACGAAACAAGCTGTTTTAGACCTAAACGAGCTAGATCTGAACACATCGGTTTTACAAGTGTCTATGTGATACGCGTCAAAACTTTTTCTCTTATAACTGCTCGAAAAGCTTGTATTCATGCGTAATACAGCGAAAGAAGCTGTTTTTGACCAAAACGAGCTAGATCTGAACACATCGGTTTTACAAGTGTCTATGTGATACGCGTCAAAACTTTTTCTCTTATAACTGGGCGAAAAGCATGTATTCGTGCTTAATACAACGAACCAAGCTGTTTTAGACCTAAACGAGCTAGATCTGAACACATCGGTTTTACAAATGTCCATGTGATACGCGTCAAAACTGTTTCTCTTATAACTGCGCGAAAAGCATGTATTCGTGCTTCATACAACGAAACAAGCTGTTATAGACCTAAACGAGCTAGATCTGAACACATCGGTTTTACAAGTGTCTATGTGATACGCGTCAAAACTTTTTCTCTTATAACTGCTCGAAAAGCTTGTATTCATGCGTAATACAACGAAAGAAGCTGTTTTAGACCAAAAACGAGCTAGATCTGAACACATCGGTTTTACTAGTGTCTATGGGATACGCGTGAAAACTTTTTCTCTTATAACTGCGCGAAAAGCATGTATTCGTGCTTAATACAACGAAACAAGTTGTTTTAGACCTAAACGAGCTAGATCTGAACACATCGGTTTTACAAGTGTCCATGTGATACGCGTCAAAACTTCTAACTGCTCGAAAAGCTTGCATTCGTGCTTAATACAACGAAACAAGCTGTTTTAGACCAAAACGAGCTAGATCTGAACACATCGGTTTTTACAGTGTCTATGTGTTACGCGTCAAAACGTTTTCTCTTATAACTGCGCGAAAAGCATGTATTCGTGCTTAATACAACGAAACAAGCTGTTTTGAACCTAAACGAGCTAGATCTGAACACATCGGTTTTACAAGTGTCCATGTGATACGCGTCAAAACTTTTTCTCATAAATGCTCGAAAAGCTTGTATTCGTGCGTATTACAACGAAACGAGCTGTTTTAGACCAAAACGAGCTAGATCTGAACACATCGGTTTTACAAATGTCCATGTGATACGCGTCAAAACTTTTTCTCTTATACCTGCGCGAAAAGCATGTAATCGTGCTTAATACAACGAAACAAGCTGTTTTAGACCTAAACGAGCTAGATCTGAACACATCGGTTTTACAAATGTCCATGTGATACGCGTCAAAACTTTTTTCTCTTATAACTGCTCGAAAAGCTTGTATTCATGCGTAATACAACGAAAGAAGCTGTTTTAGACCAAAACGAGCTAGATCTGAACACATCGGTTTTACAAGTGTCTTGTGATACGCGTCAAAACTTTTTCTCTTATAACTGCGCGAAAAGCATGTATTCGTGCTTAATACAACGAAACAAGCTGGTTTAGACCTAAACGAGCTAGATCTGAACACATCGGTTTTACAAGTGTCTATGTGATACGCGTCAAAACTTTTTCTCTTATAACTGCGCGAAAAGCATGTATTCGTGCTTAATACAACGAAACAAGCTGTTTTAGACCTAAACGAGCTAGATCTGAACACATCGGTTTTACAAGTGTCTATGTGATACGCGTCAAAACTTTTTCTCTTATAACTGCTCGAAAACCTTGTATTCATGCGTAATACAACGAAAGAAGCTGTTTTAGACCAAAACGAGCTAGATCTGAACACATCGGTTTTACAAGTGTCCATGTGATACGCGTCAAAACTTCTGATAACTGCTCGAAAAGCTTGCATTCGTGCTTAATACAACGAAACAAGCTGTTTTAGACCAAAACGAGCTAGATCTGAACACATCGGTTTTACAAGTGTCTATGTGATACGCGTCAAAACTTTTTCTCTTATAACTGCGCGAAAAGCATGTATTCGTGCTTAATACAACGAAACAAGCTGTTTTAGACCTAAACGAGCTAGATCTGAACACATCGGTTTTACAAGTGTCCGTGTGATACGCGTCAAAACTTTTTCTCATAACTGCTCGAAAAGCTTGTATTCGTGCGTATTACAACGAAACAAGCTGTATTAGACCAAAACGAGCTAGATCTGAACACATCGGTTTTACAAGTGTATGTGATACGCGTCAAAACTTTTTCTCTTATAACTGCGCGAAAAGCATGTATTCGTGCTTAATACAACGAAACAAGCTGTTTTAGACCTAAACGAGCTAGATCTGAACACATCGGTTTTACAAATGTCCATGTGATACGCGTCAAAACTTTTTCTCTTATAACTGCGCGAAAAGCATGTATTCGTGCTTAATACAACGAAACAAGCTGTTTTAGACCTAAACGAGCTAGATCTGAACACATCGGTTTTACAAGTGTCTATGTGATACGCGTCAAAACTTTTTCTCTTATAACTGCTCGAAAAGCTTGTATTCATGCGTAATACAACGAAAGAAGCTGTTTTAGACCAAAACGAGCTAGATCTGAACACATCGGTTTTACAAGTGTCTATGTGATACGCGTCAAAACTTTTTCTCTTATAACTGCGCGAAAAGCATGTATTTGTGCTTAATACAACGAAACAAGCTGTTTCAGACCTAAACGAGCTAGATCTGAACACATCGGTTTTACAAGTGTCTATGTGATACGCGTCAAAACTTTTTCTCTTATAACAGCGCGAAAAGCATGTATTCGTGCTTAATACAACGAAACAAGCTGTTTTAGACCTAAACGAGCTAGATCTGAACACATCGGTTTTACAAATGTCCATGTGATACGCGTCAAAACTTTTTCTCTTATAACTGCGCGAAAAGCATGTATTCGTGCTTAATACAACGAAACAAGTTGTTTTAGACCTAAACGAGCTAGATCTGAACACATCGGTTTTACAAATGTCCATGTGATACGCGTCAAAACTTTTTCTCTTATAACTGCGCGAAAAGCATGTATTCGTGCTTAATACAACGAAAGAAGCTGTTTTAGACCTAAACGAGCTAGATCTGAACACATCGGTTTTACAAATGTCCATGTGATACGCGTCAAAACGTTTTCTCTTATAACTGCGCGAAAAGCATGTATTCGTGCTTAATACAACGAAACAAGTTGTTTTAGACCAAAACGAGCTAGATCTGAACACATCAGTTTTACAAGTGTCTATGTGATACGCGTCAAAACTTTTTCTCTTATAACTGCGCGAAAAGCATGTATTTGTGCTTAATACAACGAAACAAGCTGTTTTAGAGCTAAACGAGCTAGATCTGAACACATCGGTTTTACAAGTGTCTTTGTGATACGCGTCAAAACTTTTTCTCTTATAACAGCGCGAAAAGCATGTATTCGTGCTTAATACAACGAAACAAGCTGTTTTAGACCTAAACGAGCTAGATCTGAACACATCGGTTTTACAAATGTCCATGTGATACGCGTCAAAACTTTTTCTCTTATAACTGCTCGAAAAGCTTGTATTCATGCGTAATACAACGAAAGAAGCTGTTTTAGACCAAAACGAGCTAGATCTGAACACATCGGTTTTACAAGTGTCTATGTGATACGCGTCAAAACTTTTTCTCTTATAACTGCGCGAAAAGCATGTATTCGTGCTTAATACAACGAAACAAGCTGTTTTAGACCTAAACGAGCTAGATCTGAACACATCGGTTTTACAAGTGTCCATGTGATACGCGTCAAAACTTTTTCTCATAACTACTCGAAAAGCTTGTATTCGTGCGTATTACAACGAAACAAGCTGTTTTAGACCAAAACGAGCTAGATCTGAACACATCGGTTTTACAAGTGTATGTGATACGCGTCAAAACTTTTTCTCTTATAACTGCTCGAAAAGCTTGTATTCATGCGTAATACAACGAAAGAAGCTGTTTTAGACCAAAACGAGCTAGATCTGAACACATCGGTTTTACAAGTGTCTATGTGATACGCGTCAAAACTTTTTCTCTTATAACTGCGCGAAAAGCATGTATTCGTGCTTAATACAACGAAACAAGCTGTTTTAGACCTAAACGAGCTAGATCTGAACACATCGGTTTTACAAGTGTCTGTGATACGCGTCAAAACTTTTTCTCTTATAACTGCGCGAAAAGCATGTATTCGTGCTTAATACAACGAAACAAGCTGTTTTAGACCTAAACGAGCTAGATCTGAACACATCGGTTTTACAAATGTCCATGTGATACGCGTCAAAACTTTTTCTCATAACTGCGCGAAAAGCATGTATTCGTGCTTAGTACAACGAAACAAGCTGTTTTAGACCTAAACGAGCTAGATCTGAACACATCGGTTTTACAGGTGTCTATGTGATACGCGTCAAAACGTTTTCTCTTATAACTGCTCGAAAAGCTTGTATTCATGCGTAATACAACGAAAGAAGCTGTTTTAGACCAAAACGAGCTAGATCTGAACACATCGGTTTTACAAGTGTCTATGTGATACGCGTCAAAACTTTTTCTCTTATAACTGCGCGAAAAGCATGTATTCGTGCTTAATACAACGAAACAAGCTGGTTTAGACCTAAACGAGCTAGATCTGAACACATCGGTTTTACAAGTGTCTATGTGATACGCGTCAAAACTTTTTCTCTTATAACTGCGCGAAAAGCATGTATTCGTGCTTAATACAACGAAACAAGCTGTTTTAGACCTAAACGAGCTAGATCTGAACACATCGGTTTTACAAGTGTCTATGTGATACGCGTCAAAACTTTTTCTCTTATAACTGCTCGAAAACCTTGTATTCATGCGTAATACAACGAAAGAAGCTGTTTTAGACCAAAACGAGCTAGATCTGAACACATCGGTTTTACAAGTGTCCATGTGATACGCGTCAAAACTTCTGATAACTGCTCGAAAAGCTTGCATTCGTGCTTAATACAACGAAACAAGCTGTTTTAGACCAAAACGAGCTAGATCTGAACACATCGGTTTTACAAGTGTCTATGTGATACGCGTCAAAACTTTTTCTCTTATAACTGCGCGAAAAGCATGTATTCGTGCCTAATACAACGAAACAAGCTGTTTTAGACCTAAACGAGCTAGATCTGAACACATCGGTTTTACAAGTGTCCGTGTGATACGCGTCAAAACTTTTTCTCATAACTGCTCGAAAAGCTTGTATTCGTGCGTATTACAACGAAACAAGCTGTTTTAGACCAAAACGAGCTAGATCTGAACACATCGGTTTTACAAGTGTATGTGATACGCGTCAAAACTTTTTCTCTTATAACTGCGCGAAAAGCATGTATTCGTGCTTAATACAACGAAACAAGCTGTTTTAGACCTAAACGAGCTAGATCTGAACACATCGGTTTTACAAATGTCCATGTGATACGCGTCAAAACTTTTTCTCTTATAACTGCGCGAAAAGCATGTATTCGTGCTTAATACAACGAAACAAGCTGTTTTAGACCTAAACGAGCTAGATCTGAACACATCGGTTTTACAAGTGTCTATGTGATACGCGTCAAAACTTTTTCTCTTATAACAGCGCGAAAAGCATGTATTCGTGCTTAATACAACGAAACAAGCTGTTTTAGACCTAAACGAGCTAGATCTGAACACATCGGTTTTACAAGTGTCTATGTGATACGCGTCAAAACTTTTTCTCTTATAACTGCGCGAAAAGCATGTATTCGTGCTTAATACAACGAAACAAGCTGTTTTAGACCTAAACGAGCTAGATCTGAACACATCGGTTTTACAAGTGTCTATGTGATACGCGTCAAAACTTTTTCTCTTATAACTGCGCGAAAAGCATGTATTCGTGCTTAATACAACGAAACAAGCTGTTTTAGACCTAAACGAGCTAGATCTGAACACATCGGTTTTACAAATGTCCATGTGATACGCGTCAAAACTTTTTCTCTTATAACTGCGCGAAAAGCATGTATTCGTGCTTAATACAACGAAACAAGTTGTTTTAGACCTAAACGAGCTAGATCTGAACACATCGGTTTTACAAATGTCCATGTGATACGCGTCAAAACTTTTTCTCTTATAACTGCGCGAAAAGCATGTATTCGTGCTTAATACAACGAAAGAAGCTGTTTTAGACCTAAACGAGCTAGATCTGAACACATCGGTTTTACAAATGTCCATGTGATACGCGTCAAAACGTTTTCTCTTATAACTGCGCGAAAAGCATGTATTCGTGCTTAATACAACGAAACAAGTTGTTTTAGACCAAAACGAGCTAGATCTGAACACATCAGTTTTACAAGTGTCTATGTGATACGCGTCAAAACTTTTTCTCTTATAACTGCGCGAAAAGCATGTATTTGTGCTTAATACAACGAAACAAGCTGTTTTAGAGCTAAACGAGCTAGATCTGAACACATCGGTTTTACAAGTGTCTTTGTGATACGCGTCAAAACTTTTTCTCTTATAACAGCGCGAAAAGCATGTATTCGTGCTTAATACAACGAAACAAGCTGTTTTAGACCTAAACGAGCTAGATCTGAACACATCGGTTTTACAAATGTCCATGTGATACGCGTCAAAACTTTTTCTCTTATAACTGCTCGAAAAGCTTGTATTCATGCGTAATACAACGAAAGAAGCTGTTTTAGACCAAAACGAGCTAGATCTGAACACATCGGTTTTACAAGTGTCTATGTGATACGCGTCAAAACGTTTTCTCTTATAACTGCGCGAAAAGCATGTATTCGTGCTTAATACAACGAAACAAGTTGTTTTAGACCAAAACGAGCTAGATCTGAACACATCAGTTTTACAAGTGTCTATGTGATACGCGTCAAAACTTTCTCTTATAACTGCGCGAAAAGCATGTATTTGTGCTTAATACAACGAAACAAGCTGTTTTAGAGCTAAACGAGCTAGATCTGAACACATCGGTTTTACAAGTGTCTTTGTGATACGCGTCAAAACTTTTTCTCTTATAACAGCGCGAAAAGCATGTATTCGTGCTTAATACAACGAAACAAGCTGTTTTAGACCTAAACGAGCTAGATCTGAACACATCGGTTTTACAAATGTCCATGTGATACGCGTCAAAACTTTTTCTCTTATAACTGCTCGAAAAGCTTGTATTCATGCGTAATACAACGAAAGAAGCTGTTTTAGACCAAAACGAGCTAGATCTGAACACATCGGTTTTACAAGTGTCTATGTGATACGCGTCAAAACTTTTTCTCTTATAACTGCGCGAAAAGCATGTATTCGTGCTTAATACAACAAAACAAGCTGTTTTAGACCTAAACGAGCTAGATCTGAACACATCGGTTTTACAAGTGTCCATGTGATACGCGTCAAAACTTTTTCTCATAACTACTCGAAAAGCTTGTATTCGTGCGTATTACAACGAAACAAGCTGTTTTAGACCAAAACGAGCTAGATCTGAACACATCGGTTTTACAAGTGTATGTGATACGCGTCAAAACTTTTTCTCTTATAACTGCTCGAAAAGCTTGTATTCATGCGTAATACAACGAAAGAAGCTATTTTAGACCAAAACGAGCTAGATCTGAACACATCGGTTTTACAAGTGTCTATGTGATACGCGTCAAAACTTTTTCTCTTATAACTGCGCGAAAAGCATGTATTCGTGCTTAATACAACGAAACAAGCTGTTTTAGACCTAAACGAGCTAGATCTGAACACATCGGTTTTACAAGTGTCTGTGATACGCGTCAAAACTTTTTCTCTTATAACTGCGCGAAAAGCATGTATTCGTGCTTAATACAACGAAACAAGCTGTTTTAGACCTAAACGAGCTAGATCTGAACACATCGGTTTTACAAATGTCCATGTGATACGCGTCAAAACTTTTTCTCTTATAACTGCGCGAAAAGCATGTATTCGTGCTTAGTACAACGAAACAAGCTGTTTTAGACCTAAACGAGCTAGATCTGAACACATCGGTTTTACAGGTGTCTATGTGATACGCGTCAAAACGTTTTCTCTTATAACTGCTCGAAAAGCTTGTATTCATGCGTAATACAACGAAAGAAGCTGTTTTAGACCAAAACGAGCTAGATCTGAACACATCGGTTTTACAAGTGTCTATGTGATACGCGTCAAAACCTTTTCTCTTATAACTGCGCGAAAAGCATGTATTCGTGCTTAATACAACGAAACAAGCTGTTTTAGACCTAAACGAGCTAGATCTCAACACATCGGTTTTACAAATGTCCATGTGATACGCGTCAAAAGTTTTTCTCTTATAACTGCGCGAAAAGCATGTATTCGTGCTTAATACAACGAAAGAAGCTGTTTTAGACCTAAACGAGCTAGATCTGAACACATCGGTTTTACAAATGTCCATGTGATACGCGTCAAAACGTTTTCTCTTATAACTGCGCGAAAAGCATGTATTCGTGCTTAATACAACGAAACAAGTTGTTTTAGACCAAAACGAGCTAGATCTGAACACATCGGTTTTACAAGTGTCTATGTGATACGCGTCAAAACTTTTTCTCTTATAACTGCGCGAAAAGCATGTATTTGTGCTTAATACAACGAAACAGGCTGTTTTAGACCTAAACGAGCTAGATCTGAACACATCGGTTTTACAAATGTCCATGTGATACGCGTCAAAACTTTTTCTCTTATAACTGCTCGAAAAGCTTGTATTCATGCGTAATACAACGAAAGAAGCTGTTTTAGACCAAAACGAGCTAGATCTGAACACATCGGTTTTACAAATGTCTATGTGATACGCGTCAAAACTTTTTCTCTTATAACTGCGCGAAAAGCATGTATTCGTGCCTAATACAACGAAACAAGCTGTTTTAGACCTAAACGAGCTAGATCTGAGCACATCGGTTTTACAAATGTCCATGTGATACGCGTCAAAACGTTTTCTCTTATAACTGCGCGAAAAGCATGTATTCGTGCTTAATACAACGAAACAAGTTGTTTTAGGCCAAAACGAGCTAGATCTGAACACATCGGTTTTACAAGTGTCTATGTGATACGCGTCAAAACTTTTTCTCTTATAACTGCGCGAAAAGCATGTATTCGTGCTTAATACAACGAAACAAGCTGTTTTAGACCTAAACGAGCTAGATCTGAACACATCGGTTTTACAAATGTCCATGTGATACGCGTCAAAACTTTTTCTCTTATAACTGCACGAAAGGCTTGTATTCATGCGTAATACAACGAAAGAAGCTGTTTTAGACCAAAACGAGCTAGATCTGAATACATCGGTTTTACAAGTGTCTATGTGATACGCGTCAAAACTTTTTCTCTTATAACTGCGCGAAAAGCATGTATTCGTGCTTAATACAACGAAACAAGCTGTTTTAGACCTAAACGAGCTAGATCTGAACACATCGGTTTTACAAGTGTCCATGTGATACGCGTCAAAACTTCTGATAACTGCTCGAAAAGCTTGCATTCGTGCTTAATACAACGAAACAAGCTGTTTTAGACCAAAACGAGCTAGATCTGAAGACATCGGTTTTACAAGTGTCCATGTGATACGCGTCAAAACTTCTGATAACTGCTCGAAAAGCTTGCATTCGTGCTTAATACAACGAAACAAGCTGTTTTAGACCAAAACGAGCTAGATCTGAACACATCGGTTTTACAAGTGTCTATGTGATACGCATCAAAACTTTTTCTCTTATAACTGCGCGAAAAGCATGTATTCGTGCTTAATACAACGAAGCAAGCTGTTTTAGACCTAAACGAGCTAGATCTGAACACATCGGTTTTACAAGTGTCCATGTGATACGCGTCAAAACTTTTTCTCATAACTGCTCGAAAAGCTTGTATTCGTGCGTATTACAACGAAACAAGCTGTTTTAGACCAAAACGAGCTAGATCTGAACACATCGGTTTTACAAGTGTATGTGATACGCGTCAAAACTTTTTCTCTTATAACTGCGCGAAAAGCATGTATTCGTGCTTAATACAACGAAACAAGCTGTTTTAGACCTAAACGAGCTAGATCTGAACACATCGGTTTTACAAATGTCCATGTGATACGCGTCAAAACTTTTTCTCTTATAACTGCGCGAAAAGCATGTATTCGTGCTTAATACAACGAAACAAGCTGTTTTAGACCTAAACGAGCTAGATCTGAACACATCGGTTTTACAAGTGTCTATGTGATACGCGTCAAAACTTTTTCTCTTATAACTGGGCGAAAAGCATATGTATTCGTGCTTAATACAACGAACCAAGCTGTTTTAGACCTAAACGAGCTAGATCTGAACACATCGGTTTTACAAATGTCCATGTGATACGCGTCAAAACTGTTTCTCTTATAACTGCGCGAAAAGCATGTATTCGTGCTTCATACAACGAAACAAGCTGTTTTAGACCTAAACGAGCTAGATCTGAACACATCGGTTTTACAAGTGTCCATGTGATACGCGTCAAAACTTTTTCTCATAAATGCTCGAAAAGCTTGTATTCGTGCGTATTACAACGAAACGAGCTGTTTTAGACCAAAACGAGCTAGATCTGAACACATCGGTTTTACAAATGTCCATGTGATACGCGTCAAAACTTTTTCTCTTATAACTGCGCGAAAAGCATGTATTCGTGCTTAATACAACGAAACAAGCTGTTTTAGACCTAAACGAGCTAGATCTGAACACATCGGTTTTACAAATGTCCATGTGATACGCGTCAAAACGTTTTCTCTTATAACTGCTCGAAAAGCTTGTATTCATGCGTAATACAACGAAAGAAGCTGTTTTAGACCAAAACGAGCTAGATCTGAACACATCGGTTTTACAAGTGTCTATGTGATACGCGTCAAAACTTTTTCTCTTATAACTGCGCGAAAAGCATGTATTCGTGCTTAATACAACGAAACAAGCTGGTTTAGACCTAAACGAGCTAGATCTGAACACATCGGTTTTACAAGTGTCTATGTGATACGCGTCAAAACTTTTTCTCTTATAACTGCGCGAAAAGCATGTATTCGTGCTTAATACAACGAAACAAGCTGTTTTAGACCTAAACGAGCTAGATCTGAACACATCGGTTTTACAAGTGTCTATGTGATACGCGTCAAAACTTTTCTCTTATAACTGCTCGAAAACCTTGTATTCATGCGTAATACAACGAAAGAAGCTGTTTTAGACCAAAACGAGCTAGATCTGAACACATCGGTTTTACAAGTGTCCATGTGATACGCGTCAAAACTTCTGATAACTGCTCGAAAAGCTTGCATTCGTGCTTAATACAACGAAACAAGCTGTTTTAGACCAAAACGAGCTAGATCTGAACACATCGGTTTTACAAGTGTCTATGTGATACGCGTCAAAACTTTTTCTCTTATAACTGCGCGAAAAGCATGTATTCGTGCTTAATACAACGAAACAAGCTGTTTTAGACCTAAACGAGCTAGATCTGAACACATCGGTTTTACAAGTGTCCGTGTGATACGCGTCAAAACTTTTTCTCATAACTGCTCGAAAAGCTTGTATTCGTGCGTATTACAACAAAACAAGCTGTTTTAGACCAAAACGAGCTAGATCTGAACACATCGGTTTTACAAATGTCCATGTGATACGCGTCAAAACTTTTTCTCTTAGAACTGCGCGAAAAGCATGTATTCGTGCTTAATACAACGAAACAAGCTGTTTTAGACCTAAACGAGCTAGATCTGAACACATCGGTTTTACAAGTGTCTATGTGATACGCGTCAAAACTTTTTCTCTTATAACTGCGCGAAAAGCATGTATTTGTGCTTAATACAACGAAACAGGCTGTTTTAGACCTAAACGAGCTAGATCTGAACACATCGGTTTTACAAATGTCCATGTGATACGCGTCAAAACTTTTTCTTTTATAACTGCGCGAAAAGCATGTATTCGTGCTTAATACAACGAACCAAGCTGTTTTAGACCTAAACGAGCTAGATCTGAACACATCGGTTTTACAAATGTCCATGTGATACGCGTCAAAACGTTTTCTCTTATAACTGCTCGAAAAGCTTGTATTCATGCGTAATAAAACGAAAGAAGTTGTTTTAGACCAAAACGAGCTAGATCTGAACACATCGGTTTTACAAGTGTCTATGTGATACGCGTCAAAACTTTTTCTCTTATAACTGCGCGAAAAGCATGTATTCGTGCTTAATACAACGAAACAAGCTGTTTTAGACCTAAACGAGCTAGATCTGAACACATCGGTTTTACAAATGTCCATGTGATACGCGTCAAAACTTTTTCTCCTATAACTGCGCGAAAAGCATGTATTCGTGCTTAATACAAAGAAAGAAGCTGTTTTAGACCTAAACGAGCTAGATCTGAAGACATCGGTTTTACAAATGTCCATGTGATACGCGTCAAAACGTTTTCTCTTATAACTGCTCGAAAAGCTTGTATTCATGCGTAATACAACGAAAGAAGCTGTTTTAGACCAAAACGAGCTAGATCTGAACACATCGGTTTTACAAGTGTCTATGTGATACGCGTCAAAACTTTTTCTCTTATAACTGCGCGAAAAGCATGTATTCGTGCTTAATACAACGAAACAAGCTGGTTTAGACCTAAACGAGCTAGATCTGAACACATCGGTTTTACAAGTGTCTATGTGATACGCGTCAAAACTTTTTCTCTTATAACTGCGCGAAAAGCATGTATTCGTGCGTAATACAACGAAAGAAGCTGTTTTAGACCAAAACGAGCTAGATCTGAACACATCGGTTTTACAAGTGTCTATGTGATACGCGTCAAAACTTTTTCTCTTATAACTGCTCGAAAACCTTGTATTCATGCGTAATACAACGAAAGAAGCTGTTTTAGACCAAAACGAGCTAGATCTGAACACATCGGTTTTACAAGTGTCCATGTGATACGCGTCAAAACTTCTGATAACTGCTCGAAAAGCTTGCATTCGTGCTTAATACAACGAAACAAGCTGTTTTAGACCAAAACGAGCTAGATCTGAACACATCGGTTTTACAAGTGTCTATGTGATACGCGTCAAAACTTTTTCTCTTATAACTGCGCGAAAAGCATGTATTCGTGCTTAATACAACGAAACAAGCTGTTTTAGACCTAAACGAGCTAGATCTGAACACATCGGTTTTACAAGTGTCCGTGTGATACGCGTCAAAACTTTTTCTCATAACTGCTCGAAAAGCTTGTATTCGTGCGTATTACAACGAAACAAGCTGTTTTAGACCAAAACGAGCTAGATCTGAACACATCGGTTTTACAAGTGTATGTGATACGCGTCAAAACTTTTTCTCTTATAACTGCGCGAAAAGCATGTATTTGTGCTTAATACAACGAAACAAGCTGTTTTAGACCTAAAGAGCTAGATCTGAACACATCGGTTTTACAAATGTCCATGTGATACGCGTCAAAACTTTTTCTCTTATAACTGCGCGAAAAGCATGTATTCGTGCTTAATACAACGAAACAAGCTGTTTTAGACCTAAACGAGCTAGATCTGAACACATCGGTTTTACAAGTGTCCATGTGATACGCGTCAAAACTTCTGATAACTGCTCGAAAAGCTTGCATTCGTGCTTAATACAACGAAACAAGCTGTTTTAGACCAAAACGAGCTAGATCTGAACACATCGGTTTTACAAGTGTCTATGTGATACGCATCAAAACTTTTTCTCTTATAACTGCGCGAAAAGCATGTATTCGTGCTTAATACAACGAAACAAGCTGTTTTAGACCTAAACGAGCTAGATCTGAACACATCGGTTTTACAAGTGTCTATGTGATACGCGTCAAAACTTTTTCTCATAACTGCTCGAAAAGCTTGTATTCGTGCGTATTACAACGAAACAAGCTGTTTTAGACCAAAACGAGCTAGATCTGAACACATCGGTTTTACAAGTGTATGTGATACGCGTCAAAACTTTTTCTCTTATAACTGCGCGAAAAGCATGTATTCGTGCTTAATACAACGAAACAAGCTGTTTTAGACCTAAACGAGCTAGATCTGAACACATCGGTTTTACAAATGTCCATGTGATACGCGTCAAAACTTTTTCTCCTATAACTGCTCGAAAAGCTTGTATTCATGCGTAATACAACGAAAGAAGCTGTTTTAGACCAAAACGAGCTAGATCTGAACACATCGGTTTTACAAGTGTCTATGTGATACGCGTCAAAACTTTTTCTTTTATACCTGCGCGAAAAGCATGTATTCGTGCTTAATACAACGAACCAAGCTGTTTTAGACCTAAACGAGCTAGATCTGAACACATCGGTTTTACAAATGTCCATGTGATACGCGTCAAAACGTTTTCTCTTATAACTGCTCGAAAAGCTTGTATTCATGCGTAATACAACGAAAGAAGCTGTTTTAGACCAAAACGAGCTAGATCTGAACACATCGGTTTTACAAGTGTCTATGTGATACGCGTCAAAACTTTTTCTCTTATAACTGCGCGAAAAGCATGTATTCGTGCTTAATACAACGAAACAAGCTGTTTTAGACCTAAACGAGCTAGATCTGAACACATCGGTTTTACAAATGTCCATGTGATACGCGTCAAAACTTTTTCTCCTATAACTGCGCGAAAAGCATGTATTCGTGCTTAATACAAAGAAAGAAGCTGTTTTAGACCTAAACGAGCTAGATCTGAACACATCGGTTTTACAAATGTCCATGTGATACGCGTCAAAACGTTTTCTCTTATAACTGCGCGAAAAGCATGTATTCGTGCCTAATACAACGAAACAAGCTGTTTTAGACCTAAACGAGCTAGATCTGAGCACATCGGTTTTACAAGTGTCTATGTGATACGCGTCAAAACTTTTTCTCTTATAACTGCGCGAAAAGCATGTATTAGTGCTTAATACAACGAAACAAGCTGTTTTAGACCTAAACGAGCTAGATCTGAACACATCGGTTTTACAAGTGTCTATGTGATACGCGTCAAAACTTTTTCTCTTATAACTGCTCGAAAACCTTGTATTCATGCGTAATACAACGAAAGAAGCTGTTTTAGACCAAAACGAGCTAGATCTGAACACATCGGTTTTACTAGTGTCTATGGGATACGCGTCAAAACTTTTTCTCCTATAACTGAGCGAAAAGCATGTATTCGTGCTAATTACAACGAAACAAGCTGTTTTAGACCTAAACGAGCTAGATCTGAACACATCGGTTTTACAAGTGTCCATGTGATACGCGTCAAAACTTCTGATAACTGCTCGAAAAGCTTGCATTCGTGCTTAATACAACGAAACAAGCTGTTTTAGACCAAAACGAGCTAGATCTGAACACATCGGTTTTACAAGTGTCTATGTGATACGCATCAAAACTTTTTCTCTTATAACTGCGCGAAAAGCATGTATTCGTGCTTAATACAACGAAACAAGCTGTTTTAGACCTAAACGAGCTAGATCTGAACACATCGGTTTTACAAATGTCCATGTGATACGCGTCAAAACTTTTTCTCTTATAACTGCGCGAAAAGCATGTATTCGTGCTTAATACAACGAAACAAGCTGTTTTAGACCTAAACGAGCTAGATCTGAACACCGGTTTTACAAGTGTCTATGTGATACGCGTCAAAACTTTTTCTCTTATAACTGGGCGAAAAGCATGTATTCGTGCTTAATACAACGAACCAAGCTGTTTTAGACCTAAACGAGCTAGATCTGAACACATCGGTTTTACAAATGTCCATGTGATACGCGTCAAAACTGTTTCTCTTATAACTGCGCGAAAAGCATGTATTCGTGCTTCATACAACGAAACAAGCTGTTTTAGACCTAAACGAGCTAGATCTGAACACATCGGTTTTACAAGTGTCTATGTGATACGCGTCAAAACTTTTTCTCTTATAACTGCTCGAAAAGCTTGTATTCATGCGTAATACAACGAAAGAAGCTGTTTTAGACCAAAACGAGCTAGATCTGAACACATCGGTTTTACTAGTGTCTATGGGATACGCGTGAAAACTTTTTCTCTTATAACTGCGCGAAAAGCATGTATTCGTGCTTAATACAACGAAACAAGTTGTTTTAGACCTAAACGAGCTAGATCTGAACACATCGGTTTTACAAGTGTCCATGTGATACGCGTCAAAACTTCTAACTGCTCGAAAAGCTTGCATTCGTGCTTAATACAACGAAACAAGCTGTTTTAGACCAAAACGAGCTAGATCTGAACACATCGGTTTTACAGTGTCTATGTGATACGCGTCAAAACTTTTTCTCTTATAACTGCGCGAAAAGCATGTATTCGTGCTTAATACAACGAAACAAGCTGTTTTGAACCTAAACGAGCTAGATCTGAACACATCGGTTTTACAAGTGTCCATGTGATACGCGTCAAAACTTTTTCTCATAAATGCTCGAAAAGCTTGTATTCGTGCGTATTACAACGAAACGAGCTGTTTTAGACCAAAACGAGCTAGATCTGAACACATCGGTTTTACAAATGTCCATGTGATACGCGTCAAAACTTTTTCTCTTATAACTGCGCGAAAAGCATGTATTCGTGCTTAATACAACGAAACAAGCTGTTTTAGACCTAAACGAGCTAGATCTGAACACATCGGTTTTACAAATGTCCATGTGATACGCGTCAAAACTTTTTCTCTTATAACTGCTCGAAAACCTTGTATTCATGCCTAATACAACGAAAGAAGCTGTTTTAGACCAAAACGAGCTAGATCTGAACACATCGGTTTTACAAGTGTCCATGTGATACGCGTCAAAACTTCTGATAACTGCTCGAAAAGCTTGCATTCGTGCTTAATACAACGAAACAAGCTGTTTTAGACCAAAACGAGCTAGATCTGAACACATCGGTTTTACAAGTGTCTATGTGATACGCGTCAAAACTTTTTCTCTTATAACTGCGCGAAAAGCATGTATTCGTGCTTAATACAACGAAACAAGCTGTTTTAGACCTAAACGAGCTAGATCTGAACCCATCGGTTTTACAAGTGTCCATGTGATACGCGTCAAAGCTTTTTCTATTATAACTGCTCGAAAAGCTTGTATTCATGCGTAATACAAAGAAAGAAGCTGTTTTAGACCAAAACGAGCTAGATCTGAACACATCGGTTTTACAAGTGTCCATGTGATACGCGTCAAAACTTTTTCTCTTATAACTGCGCGAAAAGCATGTATTCGTGCTTAATACAACGAAACAAGCTGTATTAGACCTAAACGAGCTAGATCTGAACACATCGGTTTTACAAGTGTCTATGTGATACGCGTCAAAACTTTTTCTCTTATAACTGCTCGAAAAGCTTGTATTCATGCGTAATACAACGAAAGAAGCTGTTTTAGACCAAAACGAGCTAGATCTGAACACATCGGTTTTACAAGTGTCTATGTGACACGCGTCAAAACTTTTTCTCTTATAACTGCGCGAAAAGCATGTATTCGTGCTTAATACAACGAACCAAGCTGTTTTAGACCTAAACGAGCTAGATCTGAACACATCGGTTTTACAAATGTCCATGTGATACGCGTCAAAACGTTTTCTCTTATAACTGCTCGAAAAGCTTGTATTCATGCGTAATACAACGAAAGAAGCTGTTTTAGACCAAAACGAGCTAGATCTGAACACATCGGTTTTACAAGTGTCTGTGATACGCGTCAAAACTTTTTCTCTTATAACTGCGCGAAAAGCATGTATTCGTGCTTAATACAACGAAACAAGCTGTTTTAGACCTAAACGAGCTAGATCTGAACACATCGGTTTTACAAATGTCCATGTGATACGCGTCAAAACTTTTTCTCTTATAACTGCGCGAAAAGCATGTATTCGTGCTTAATACAAAGAAAGAAGCTGTTTTAGACCTAAACGAGCTAGATCTGAACACATCGGTTTTACAAATGTCCATGTGATACGCGTCAAAACGTTTTCTCTTATAACTGCGCGAAAAGCATGTATTCGTGCTTAATACAACGAAACAAGTTGTTTTGGACCAAAACGAGCTAGATCTGAACACATCGGTTTTACAAGTGTCTATGTGATACGCGTCAAAACTTTTTCTCTTATAACTGCGCGAAAAGCATGTATTTCTGCTTAATACAACGAAACAAGCTGTTTTAGACCTAAACGAGCTAGATCTGAACACATCGGTTTTACAAATGTCCATGTGATACGCGTCAATACTTTTTCTCTTATAACTGCTCGAAAAGCTTGTATTCATGCGTAATACAACGAAAGAAGCTGTTTTAGACCAAAACGAGCTAGATCTGAACACATCGGTTTTACAAGTGTCTATGTGATACGCGTCAAAACTTTTTCTCTTATAACTGCGCGAAAAGCATGTATTCGTGCCTAATACAACGAAACAAGCTGTTTTAGACCTAAACGAGCTAGATCTGAGCACATCGGTTTTACAAGTGTCTATGTGATACGCGTCAAAACTTTTTCTCTTATAACTGCTCGAAAACCTTGTATTCATGCGTAATACAACGAAAGAAGCTGTTTTAGACCAAAACGAGCTAGATCTCAACACATCGGTTTTACTAGTGTCTATGGGATACGCGTCAAAACTTTTTCTCCTATAACTGCGCGAAAAGCATGTATTCGTGCTTAATACAACGAAACAAGCTGTTTTAGACCTAAACGAGCTAGATCTGAACACATCTCGGTTTTACTAGTGTCTATGGGATACGCGTCAAAACTTTTTCTCCTATAACTGCGCGAAAAGCATGTATTCGTGCTTAATACAACGAAACAAGCTGTTTTAGACCTAAACGAGCTAGATCTGAACACATCGGTTTTACAAGTGTCCATGTGATACGCGTCAAAACTTCTGATAACTGCTCGAAAAGCTTGCATTCGTGCTTAATACAACGAAACAAGCTGTTTTAGACCAAAACGAGCTAGATCTGAACACATCGGTTTTACAAGTGTCTATGTGATACGCATCAAAACTTTTTCTCTTATAACTGCGCGAAAAGCATGTATTCGTGCTTAATACAACGAAACAAGCTGTTTTAGACCTAAACGAGCTAGATCTGAACACATCGGTTTTACAAGTGTCCATGTGATACGCGTCAAAACTTTTTCTCATAACTGCTCGAAAAGCTTGTATTCGTGCGTATTACAACGAAACAAGCTGTTTTAGACCAAAACGAGCTAGATCTGAACACATCGGTTTTACAAGTGTATGTGATACGCGTCAAAACTTTTTCTCTTATAACTGCGCGAAAAGCATGTATTCGTGCTTAATACAACGAAACAAGCTGTTTTAGACCTAAACGAGCTAGATCTGAACACATCGGTTTTACAAATGTCCATGTGATACGCGTCAAAACTTTTTCTCTTATAACTGCGCGAAAAGCATGTATTCGTGCTTAATACAACGAAACAAGCTGTTTTAGACCTAAACGAGCTAGATCTGAACACATCGGTTTTACAAGTGTCTATGTGATACGCGTCAAAACTTTTTCTCTTATAACTGGGCGAAAAGCATGTATTCGTGCTTAATACAACGAACCAAGCTGTTTTAGACCTAAACGAGCTAGATCTGAACACATCGGTTTTACAAATGTCCATGTGATACGCGTCAAAACTGTTTCTCTTATAACTGCGCGAAAAGCATGTATTCGTGCTTCATACAACGAAACAAGCTGTTTTAGACCTAAACGAGCTAGATCTGAACACATCGGTTTTACAAGTGTCTATGTGATACGCGTCAAAACTTTTTCTCTTATAACTGCTCGAAAAGCTTGTATTCATGCGTAATACAACGAAAGAAGCTGTTTTAGACCAAAACGAGCTAGATCTGAACACATCGGTTTTACTAGTGTCTATGGGATACGCGTGAAAACTTTTTCTCTTATAACTGCGCGAAAAGCATGTATTCGTGCTTAATACAACGAAACAAGTTGTTTTAGACCTAAACGAGCTAGATCTGAACACATCGGTTTTACAAGTGTCCATGTGATACGCGTCAAAACTTCTAACTGCTCGAAAAGCTTGCATTCGTGCTTAATACAACGAAACAAGCTGTTTTAGACCAAAACGAGCTAGATCTGAACACATCGGTTTTACAGTGTCTATGTGATACGCGTCAAAACTTTTTCTCTTATAACTGCGCGAAAAGGATGTATTCGTGCGTATTACAACGAAACGAGCTGTTTTACACCAAAACGAGCTAGATCTGAACACATCGGTTTTACAAATGTCCATGTGATATGCGTCAAAACTTTTTCTCTTATAACTGCGCGAAAAGCATGTATTCGTGCTTAATACAACGAAACAAGCTGTTTTAGACCTAAACGAGCTAGATCTGAACACATCGGTTTTACAAATGTCCATGTGATACGCGTCAAAACTTTTTCTCTTATAACTGCTCGAAAACCTTGTATTCATGCGTAATACAACGAAAGAAGCTGTTTTAGACCAAAACGAGCTAGATCTGAACACATCGGTTTTACAAGTGTCCATGTGATACGCGTCAAAACTTCTGATAACTGCTCGAAAAGCTTGCATTCGTGCTTAATACAACGAAACAAGCTGTTTTAGACCAAAACGAGCTAGATCTGAACACATCGGTTTTACAAGTGTCTATGTGATACGCGTCAAAACTTTTTCTCTTATAACTGCGCGAAAAGCATGTATTCGTGCTTAATACAACGAAACAAGCTGTTTTAGACCTAAACGAGCTAGATCTGAACACATCGGTTTTACAAGTGTCCATGTGATACGCGTCAAAGCTTTTTCTCTTATAACTGCTCGAAAAGCTTGTATTCATGCGTAATACAACGAAAGAAGCTGTTTTAGACCAAAACGAGCTAGATCTGAACACATCGGTTTTACAAGTGTCCATGTGATACGCGTCAAAACTTTTTCTCTTATAACTGCGCGAAAAGCATGTATTCGTGCTTAATACAACGAAACAAGCTGTTTTAGACCTAAACGAGCTAGATCTGAACACATCGGTTTTACAAGTGTCTATGTGATACGCGTCAAAACTTTTTCTCTTATAACTGCTCGAAAAGCTTGTATTCATGCGTAATACAACGAAAGAAGCTGTTTTAGACAAAAACGAGCTAGATCTGAACACATCGGTTTTACAAGTGTCTATGTGATACGCGTCAAAACTTTTTCTCTTATAACTGCGCGAAAAGCATGTATTCGTGCTTAATACAACGAACCAAGCTGTTTTAGACTTAAACGAGCTAGATCTGAACACATCGGTTTTACAAATGTCCATGTGATACGCGTCAAAACGTTTTCTCTTATAACTGCTCGAAAAGCTTGTATTCATGCGTAATACAACGAAAGAAGCTGTTTTAGACCAAAACGAGCTAGATCTGAACACATCGGTTTTACAAGTGTCTATGTGATACGCGTCAAAACTTTTTCTCTTATAACTGCGCGAAAAGCATGTATTCGTGCTTAATACAACGAAACAAGCTGTTTTAGACCTAAACGAGCTAGATCTGAACACATCGGTTTTACAAATGTCCATGTGATACGCGTCAAAACTTTTTCTCTTATAACTGCGCGAAAAGCATGTATTCGTGCTTAATACAACGAAAGAAGCTGTTTTAGACCTAAACGAGCTAGATCTGAACACATCGGTTTTACAAATGTCCATGTGATACGCGTCAAAACGTTTTCTCTTATAACTGCGCGAAAAGCATGTATTCGTGCTTAATACAACGAAACAAGTTGTTTTGGACCAAAACGAGCTAGATCTGAACACATCGGTTTTACAAGTGTCTATGTGATACGCGTCAAAACTTTTTCTCTTGTAACTGCGCGAAAAGCATGTATTTGTGCTTAATACAACGAAACAAGCTGTTTTAGACCTAAACGAGCTAGATCTGAACACATCGGTTTTACAAATGTCCATGTGATACGCGTCAATACTTTTTCTCTTATAACTGCTCGAAAAGCTTGTATTCATGCGTAATACAACGAAAGAAGCTGTTTTAGACCAAAACGAGCTAGATCTGAACACATCGGTTTTACAAGTGTCTATGTGATACGCGTCAAAACTTTTTCTCTTATAACTGCGCGAAAAGCATGTATTCGTGCCTAATACAACGAAACAAGCTGTTTTAGACCTAAACGAGCTAGATCTGAGCACATCGGTTTTACAAGTGTCTATGTGATACGCGTCAAAACTTTTTCTCTTATAACTGCGCGAAAAGCATGTATTAGTGCTTAATACAACGAAACAAGCTGTTTTAGACCTAAACGAGCTAGATCTGAACACATCGGTTTTACAAGTGTCTATGTGATACGCGTCAAAACTTTTTCTCTTATAACTGCTCGAAAACCTTGTATTCATGCGTAATACAACGAAACAAGCTGTTTTAGACCAAAACGAGCTAGATCTGAACACATCGGTTTTACTAGTGTCTATGGGATACGCGTCAAAACTTTTTCTCTTATAACTGCGCGAAAAGCATGTATTCGTGCCTAATACAACGAAACAAGCTGTTTTAGACCTAAACGAGCTAGATCTGAACACATCGGTTTTACAAGTGTCCATGTGATACGCGTCAAAACTTTTTCTCATAACTGCTCGAAAAGCTTGTATTCGTGCGTATTACAACGAAACAAGCTGTTTTAGACCAAAACGAGCTAGATCTGAACACATCGGTTTTACAAGTGTATGTGATACGCGTCAAAACTTTTTCTCTTATAACTGCGCGAAAAGCATGTATTCGTGCTTAATACAACGAAACAAGCTGTTTTAGACCTAAACGAGCTAGATCTGAACACATCGGTTTTACAAATGTCCATGTGATACGCGTCAAAACTTTTTCTCTTATAACTGCGCGAAAAGCATGTATTAGTGCTTAATACAACGAAACAAGCTGTTTTAGACCTAAACGAGCTAGATCTGAACACATCGGTTTTACAAGTGTCTATGTGATACGCGTCAAAACTTTTTCTCTTATAACTGCTCGAAAACCTTGTATTCATGCGTAATACAACGAAACAAGCTGTTTTAGACCAAAACGAGCTAGATCTGAACACATCGGTTTTACAAGTGTCTATGTGATACGCATCAAAACTTTTTCTCTTATAACTGCGCGAAAAGCATGTATTCGTGCCTAATACAACGAAACAAGCTGTTTTAGACCTAAACGAGCTAGATCTGAACACATCGGTTTTACAAGTGTCCATGTGATACGCGTCAAAACTTTTTCTCATAACTGCTCGAAAAGCTTGTATTCGTGCGTATTACAACGAAACAAGCTGTTTTAGACCAAAACGAGCTAGATCTGAACACATCGGTTTTACAAGTGTATGTGATACGCGTCAAAACTTTTTCTCTTATAACTGCGCGAAAAGCATGTATTCGTGCTTAATACAACGAAACAAGCTGTTTTAGACCTAAACGAGCTAGATCTGAACACATCGGTTTTACAAATGTCCATGTGATACGCGTCAAAACTTTTTCTCTTATAACTGCGCGAAAAGCATGTATTCGTGCTTAATACAACGAAACAAGCTGTTTTAGACCTAAACGAGCTAGATCTGAACACATCGGTTTTACAAGTGTCTATGTGATACGCGTCAAAACTTTTTCTCTTATAACTGGGCGAAAAGCATGTATTCGTGCTTAATACAACGAACCAAGCTGTTTTAGACCTAAACGAGCTAGATCTGAACACATCGGTTTTACAAATGTCCATGTGATACGCGTCAAAACTGTTTCTCTTTTAACTGCGCGAAAAGCATGTATTCGTGCTTCATACAACGAAACAAGCTGTTTTAGACCTAAACGAGCTAGATCTTAACACATCGGTTTTACAAGTGTCTATGTGATACGCGTCAAAACTTTTTCTCTTATAACTGCTCGAAAAGCTTGTATTCATGCGTAATACAACGAAAGAAGCTGTTTTAGACCAAAACGAGCTAGATCTGAACACATCGGTTTTACTAGTGTCTATGGGATACGCGTGAAAACTTTTTCTCTTATAACTGCGCGAAAAGCATGTATTCGTGCTTAATACAACGAAACAAGTTGTTTTAGACCTAAACGAGCTAGATCTGAACACATCGGTTTTACAAATGTCCATGTGATACGCGTCAAAACGTTTTCTCTTATAACTGCTCGAAAAGCTTGTATTCATGCGTAATACAACGAAAGAAGCTGTTTTAGACCAAAACGAGCTAGATCTGAACACATCGGTTTTACAAGTGTCTATGTGATACGCGTCAAAACTTTTTCTCTTATAACTGCGCGAAAAGCATGTATTCGTGCTTAATACAACGAAACAAGCTGTTTTAGACCTAAACGAGCTAGATCTGAACACATCGGTTTTACAAATGTCCATGTGATACGCGTCAAAACTTTTTCTCTTATAACTGCGCGAAAAGCATGTATTCGTGCTTAATACAACGAAAGAAGCTGTTTTAGACCTAAACGAGCTAGATCTGAACACATCGGTTTTACAAATGTCCATGTGATACGCGTCAAAACGTTTTCTCTTATAACTGCGCGAAAAGCATGTATTCGTGCTTAATACAACGAAACAAGTTGTTTTGGACCAAAACGAGCTAGATCTGAACACATCGGTTTTACAAGAGTCTATGTGATACGCGTCAAAACTTTTTCTCTTATAACTGCGCGAAAAGCATGTATTTGTGCTTAATACAACGAAACAAGCTGTTTTAGACCTAAACGAGCTAGATCTGAACACATCGGTTTTACAAATGTCCATGTGATACGCGTCAATACTTTTTCTCTTATAACTGCTCGAAAAGCTTGTATTCATGCGTAATACAACGAAAGAATCTGTTTTAGACCAAAACGAGCTAGATCTGAACACATCGGTTTTACAAGTGTCTATGTGATACGCGTCAAAACTTTTTCTCTTATAACTGCGCGAAAAGCATGTATTCGTGCCTAATACAACGAAACAAGCTGTTTTAGACCTAAACGAGCTAGATCTGAGCACATCGGGTTTACAAGTGTCTGTGATACGCGTCAAAACTTTTTCTCTTATAACTGCGCGAAAAGCATGTATTAGTGCTTAATACAACGAAACAAGCTGTTTTAGACCTAAACGAGCTAGATCTGAACACATCGGTTTTACAAGTGTCTATGTGATACGCGTCAAAACTTTTTCTCTTATAACTGCTCGAAAACCTTGTATTCATGCGTAATACAACGAAAGAAGCTGTTTTAGACCAAAACGAGCTAGATCTGAACACATCGGTTTTACTAGTGTCTATGGGATACGCGTCAAAACGTTTTCTCTTATAACTGCGCGAAAAGCATGTATTCGTGCTTAATACAACGAAACAAGCTGTTTTAGACCTAAACGAGCTAGATCTGAACACATCGGTTTTACAAGTGTCCATGTGATACGCGTCAAAACTTCTGATAACTGCTCGAAAAGCTTGCATTCGTGCTTAATACAACGAAACAAGCTGTTTCAGACCAAAACGAGCTAGATCTGAACACATCGGTTTTACAAGTGTCTATGTGATACGCATCAAAACTTTTTCTCTTATAACTGCGCGAAAAGCATGTATTCGTGCTTAATACAACGAAACAAGTTGTTTTAGACCTAAACGAGCTAGATCTGAACACATCGGTTTTACAAGTGTCCATGTGATACGCGTCAAAACTTTTTCTCATAACTGCTCGAAAAGCTTGTATTCGTGCGTATTACAACGAAACAAGCTGTTTTAGACCAAAACGAGCTAGATCTGAACACATCGGTTTTACAAGTGTATGTGATACGCGTCAAAACTTTTTCTCTTATAACTGCGCGAAAAGCATGTATTCGTGCTTAATACAACGAAACAAGCTGTTTTAGACCTAAACGAGCTAGATCTGAACACATCGGTTTTACAAATGTCCATGTGATACGCGTCAAAACTTTTTCTCTTATAACTGCGCGAAAAGCATGTATTCGTGCTTAATACAACGAAACAAGCTGTTTTAGACCTAAACGAGCTAGATCTGAACACATCGGTTTTACAAGTGTCTATGTGATACGCGTCAAAACTTTTTCTCTTATAACTGCGCGAAAAGCATGTATTCGTGCTTAATACAACGAAACAAGCTGTTTTAGACCTAAACGAGCTAGATCTGAACACATCGGTTTTACAAATGTCCATGTGATACGCGTCAAAACTTTTTCTCTTATAACTGCGCGAAAAGCATGTATTCGTGCTTAATACAACGAAAGAAGCTGTTTTAGACCTAAACGAGCTAGATCTGAACACATCGGTTTTACAAATGTCCATGTGATACGCGTCAAAACGTTTTCTCTTATAACTGCGCGAAAAGCATGTATTCGTGCTTAATACAACGAAACAAGTTGTTTTGGACCAAAACGAGCTAGATCTGAACACATCGGTTTTACAAGTGTCTATGTGATACGCGTCAAAACTTTTTCTCTTGTAACTGCGCGAAAAGCATGTATTTGTGCTTAATACAACGAAACAAGCTGTTTTAGACCTAAACGAGCTAGATCTGAACACATCGGTTTTACAAATGTCCATGTGATACGCGTCAATACTTTTTCTCTTTTAACTGCTCGAAAAGCTTGTATTCATGCGTAATACAACGAAAGAAGCTGTTTTAGACCAAAACGAGCTAGATCTGAACACATCGGTTTTACAAGTGTCTATGTGATACGCGTCAAAACTTTTTCTCTTATAACTGCGCGAAAAGCATGTATTCGTGCCTAATACAACGAAACAAGCTGTTTTAGACCTAAACGAGCTAGATCTGAGCACATCGGTTTTACAAGTGTCTATGTGATACGCGTCAAAACTTTTTCTCTTATAACTGCGCGAAAAGCATGTATTAGTGCTTAATACAACGAAACAAGCTGTTTTAGACCTAAACGAGCTAGATCTGAACACATCGGTTTTACAAGTGTCTATGTGATACGCGTCAAAACTTTTTCTCTTATAACTGCTCGAAAACCTTGTATTCATGCGTAATACAACGAAACAAGCTGTTTTAGACCAAAACGAGCTAGATCTGAACACATCGGTTTTACTAGTGTCTATGGGATACGCGTCAAAACTTTTTCTCTTATAACTGCGCGAAAAGCATGTATTCGTGCCTAATACAACGAAACAAGCTGTTTTAGACCTAAACGAGCTAGATCTGAACACATCGGTTTTAAAAATGTCCATGTGATACGCGTCAAAACTTTTTCTCTTATAACTGCGCGAAAAGCATGTATTCGTGCTTAATACAACGAAACAAGCTGTTTTAGACCTAAACGAGCTAGATCTGAACACATCGGTTTTACAAATGTCCATGTGATACGCGTCAAAACTTTTTCTCTTATAACTGCGCGAAAAGCATGTATTAGTGCTTAATACAACGAAACAAGCTGTTTTAGACCTAAACGAGCTAGATCTGAACACATCGGTTTTACAAGTGTCTATGTGATACGCGTCAAAACTTTTTCTCTTATAACTGCTCGAAAACCTTGTATTCATGCGTAATACAACGAAACAAGCTGTTTTAGACCAAAACGAGCTAGATCTGAACACATCGGTTTTACAAGTGTCTATGTGATACGCATCAAAACTTTTTCTCTTATAACTGCGCGAAAAGCATGTATTCGTGCCTAATACAACGAAACAAGCTGTTTTAGATCTAAACGAGCTAGATCTGAACACATCGGTTTTACAAGTGTCCATGTGATACGCGTCAAAACTTTTTCTCATAACTGCTCGAAAAGCTTGTATTCGTGCGTATTACAACGAAACAAGCTGTTTTAGACCAAAACGAGCTAGATCTGAACACATCGGTTTTACAAGTGTATGTGATACGCGTCAAAACTTTTTCTCTTATAACTGCGCGAAAAGCATGTATTCGTGCTTAATACAACGAAACAAGCTGTTTTAGACCTAAACGAGCTAGATCTGAACACATCGGTTTTACAAATGTCCATGTGATACGCGTCAAAACTTTTTCTCTTATAACTGCGCGAAAAGCATGTATTCGTGCTTAATACAACGAAACAAGCTGTTTTAGACCTAAACGAGCTAGATCTGAACACATCGGTTTTACAAGTGTCTATGTGATACGCGTCAAAACTTTTTCTCTTATAACTGGGCGAAAAGCATGTATTCGTGCTTAATACAACGAACCAAGCTGTTTTAGACCTAAACGAGCTAGATCTGAACACATCGGTTTTACAAATGTCCATGTGATACGCGTCAAAACTGTTTCTCTTATAACTGCGCGAAAAGCATGTATTCGTGCTTCATACAACGAAACAAGCTGTTTTAGACCTAAACGAGCTAGATCTTAACACATCGGTTTTACAAGTGTCTATGTGATACGCGTCAAAACTTTTTCTCTTATAACTGCTCGAAAAGCTTGTATTCATGCGTAATACAACGAAAGAATCTGTTTTAGACCAAAACGAGCTAGATCTGAACACATCGGTTTTACAAGTGTCTATGTGATACGCGTCAAAACTTTTTCTCTTATAACTGCGCGAAAAGCATGTATTCGTGCCTAATACAACGAAACAAGCTGTTTTAGACCTAAACGAGCTAGATCTGAGCACATCGGGTTTACAAGTGTCTGTGATACGCGTCAAAACTTTTTCTCTTATAACTGCGCGAAAAGCATGTATTAGTGCTTAATACAACGAAACAAGCTGTTTTAGACCTAAACGAGCTAGATCTGAACACATCGGTTTTACAAGTGTCTATGTGATACGCGTCAAAACTTTTTCTCTTATAACTGCTCGAAAACCTTGTATTCATGCGTAATACAACGAAAGAAGCTGTTTTAGACCAAAACGAGCTAGATCTGAACACATCGGTTTTACTAGTGTCTATGGGATACGCGTCAAAACGTTTTCTCTTATAACTGCGCGAAAAGCATGTATTCGTGCTTAATACAACGAAACAAGCTGTTTTAGACCTAAACGAGCTAGATCTGAACACATCGGTTTTACAAGTGTCCATGTGATACGCGTCAAAACTTCTGATAACTGCTCGAAAAGCTTGCATTCGTGCTTAATACAACGAAACAAGCTGTTTCAGACCAAAACGAGCTAGATCTGAACACATCGGTTTTACAAGTGTCTATGTGATACGCATCAAAACTTTTTCTCTTATAACTGCGCGAAAAGCATGTATTCGTGCTTAATACAACGAAACAAGTTGTTTTAGACCTAAACGAGCTAGATCTGAACATATCGGTTTTACAAGTGTCCATGTGATACGCGTCAAAACTTTTTCTCATAACTGCTCGAAAAGCTTGTATTCGTGCGTATTACAACGAAACAAGCTGTTTTAGACCAAAACGAGCTAGATCTGAACACATCGGTTTTACAAGTGTATGTGATACGCGTCAAAACTTTTTCTCTTATAACTGCGCGAAAAGCATGTATTCGTGCTTAATACAACGAAACAAGCTGTTTTAGACCTAAACGAGCTAGATCTGAACACATCGGTTTTACAAATGTCCATGTGATACGCGTCAAAACTTTTTCTCTTATAACTGCGCGAAAAGCAAGTATTCGTGCTTAATACAACGAAACAAGCTGTTTTAGACCTAAACGAGCTAGATCTGAACACATCGGTTTTACAAGTGTCTATGTGATACGCGTCAAAACTTTTTCTCTTATAACTGGGCGAAAAGCATGTATTCGTGCTTAATACAACGAACCAAGCTGTTTTAGACCGAAACGAGCTAGATCTGAACACATCGGTTTTACAAATGTCCATGTGATAAGCGTCAAAACTGTTTCTCTTATAACTGCGCGAAAAGCATGTATTCGTGCTTCATACAACGAAACAAGCTGTTTTAGACCTAAACGAGCTAGATCTGAACACATCGGTTTTACAAGTGTCTGTGATACGCGTCAAAACTTTTTCTCTTATAACTGCTCGAAAAGCTTGTATTCATGCGTAATACAACGAAAGAAGCTGTTTTAGACCAAAACGAGCTAGATCTGAACACATCGGTTTTACTAGTGTCTATGGGATACGCGTGAAAACTTTTTCTCTTATAACTGCGCGAAAAGCATGTATTCGTGCTTAATACAACGAAACAAGTTGTTT
This sequence comes from Amblyomma americanum, assembly GCF_052857255.1. Classification (NCBI taxonomy): domain Eukaryota; kingdom Metazoa; phylum Arthropoda; class Arachnida; order Ixodida; family Ixodidae; genus Amblyomma; species Amblyomma americanum. The sequence continues at coordinate 32,841 of NW_027526594.1, read as the reverse complement.
TAGACCTAAACGAGCTAGATCTGAACACATCGGTTTTACAAGTGTCCATGTGATACGCGTCAAAACTTCTAACTGCTCGAAAAGCTTGCATTCGTGCTTAATACAACGAAACAAGCTGTTTTAGACCAAAACGAGCTAGATCTGAACACATCGGTTTTACAGTGTCTATGTGATACGCGTCAAAACTTTTTCTCTTATAACTGCGCGAAAAGCATGTATTCGTGCTTAATACAACGAAAGAAGCTGTTTTAGACCTAAACGAGCTAGATCTGAACACATCGGTTTTACAAATGTCCATGTGATACGCGTCAAAACGTTTTCTCTTATAACTGCGCGAAAAGCATGTATTCGTGCTTAATACAACGAAACAAGTTGTTTTGGACCAAAACGAGCTAGATCTGAACACATCGGTTTTACAAGAGTCTATGTGATACGCGTCAAAACTTTTTCTCTTATAACTGCGCGAAAAGCATGTATTTGTGCTTAATACAACGAAACAAGCTGTTTTAGACCTAAACGAGCTAGATCTGAACACATCGGTTTTACAAATGTCCATGTGATACGCGTCAATACTTTTTCTCTTATAACTGCTCGAAAAGCTTGTATTCATGCGTAATACAACGAAAGAATCTGTTTTAGACCAAAACGAGCTAGATCTGAACACATCGGTTTTACAAGTGTCTATGTGATACGCGTCAAAACTTTTTCTCTTATAACTGCGCGAAAAGCATGTATTCGTGCCTAATACAACGAAACAAGCTGTTTTAGACCTAAACGAGCTAGATCTGAGCACATCGGGTTTACAAGTGTCTGTGATACGCGTCAAAACTTTTTCTCTTATAACTGCGCGAAAAGCATGTATTAGTGCTTAATACAACGAAACAAGCTGTTTTAGACCTAAACGAGCTAGATCTGAACACATCGGTTTTACAAGTGTCTATGTGATACGCGTCAAAACTTTTTCTCTTATAACTGCTCGAAAACCTTGTATTCATGCGTAATACAACGAAAGAAGCTGTTTTAGACCAAAACGAGCTAGATCTGAACACATCGGTTTTACTAGTGTCTATGGGATACGCGTCAAAACGTTTTCTCTTATAACTGCGCGAAAAGCATGTATTCGTGCTTAATACAACGAAACAAGCTGTTTTAGACCTAAACGAGCTAGATCTGAACACATCGGTTTTACAAGTGTCCATGTGATACGCGTCAAAACTTCTGATAACTGCTCGAAAAGCTTGCATTCGTGCTTAATACAACGAAACAAGCAGTTTCAGACCAAAACGAGCTAGATCTGAACACATCGGTTTTACAAGTGTCTATGTGATACGCATCAAAACTTTTTCTCTTATAACTGCGCGAAAAGCATGTATTCGTGCTTAATACAACGAAACAAGTTGTTTTGGACCAAAACGAGCTAGATCTGAACACATCGGTTTTACAAGAGTCTATGTGATACGCGTCAAAACTTTTTCTCTTATAACTGCTCGAAAAGCATGTATTTGTGCTTAATACAACGAAACAAGCTGTTTTAGACCTAAACGAGCTAGATCTGAACACATCGGTTTTACAAATGTCCATGTGATACGCGTCAATACTTTTTCTCTTATAACTGCTCGAAAAGCTTGTATTCATGCGTAATACAACGAAAGAATCTGTTTTAGACCAAAACGAGCTAGATCTGAACACATCGGTTTTACAAGTGTCTATGTGATACGCGTCAAAACTTTTTCTCTTATAACTGCGCGAAAAGCATGTATTCGTGCCTAATACAACGAAACAAGCTGTTTTAGACCTAAACGAGCTAGATCTGAGCACATCGGGTTTACAAGTGTCTGTGATACGCGTCAAAACTTTTTCTCTTATAACTGCGCGAAAAGCATGTATTCGTGCTTAATACAACGAACCAAGCTGTTTTAGACCGAAACGAGCTAGATCTGAACACATCGGTTTTACAAATGTCCATGTGATAAGCGTCAAAACTGTTTCTCTTATAACTGCGCGAAAAGCATGTATTCGTGCTTCATACAACGAAACAAGCTGTTTTAGACCTAAACGAGCTAGATCTGAACACATCGGTTTTACAAGTGTCTGTGATACGCGTCAAAACTTTTTCTCTTATAACTGCTCGAAAAGCTTGTATTCATGCGTAATACAACGAAAGAAGCTGTTTTAGACCAAAACGAGCTAGATCTGAACACATCGGTTTTACAAGTGTCCATGTGATACGCGTCAAAACTTCTGATAACTGCTCGAAAAGCTTGCATTCGTGCTTAATACAACGAAACAAGCAGTTTCAGACCAAAACGAGCTAGATCTGAACACATCGGTTTTACAAGTGTCTATGTGATACGCATCAAAACTTTTTCTCTTATAACTGCGCGAAAAGCATGTATTCGTGCTTAATACAACGAAACAAGTTGTTTTAGACCTAAACGAGCTAGATCTGAACACATCGGTTTTACAAGTGTCCATGTGATACGCGTCAAAACTTTTTCTCATAAATGCTCGAAAAGCTTGTATTCGTGCGTATTACAACGAAACAAGCTGTTTTAGACCAAAACGAGCTAGATCTGAACACATCGGTTTTACAAGTGTATGTGATACGCGTCAAAACTTTTTCTCTTATAACTGCGCGAAAAGCATGTATTCGTGCTTAATACAACGAAACAAGCTGTTTTAGACCTAAACGAGCTAGATCTGAACACATCGGTTTTACAAATGTCCATGTGATACGCGTCAAAACTTTTTCTCTTATAACTGCGCGAAAAGCATGTATTCGTGCTTAATACAACGAAACAAGCTGTTTTAGACCTAAACGAGCTAGATCTGAACACATCGGTTCTACAAGTGTCTATGTGATACGCGTCAAAACTTTTTCTCTTATAACTGGGCGAAAAGCATGTATTCGTGCTTAATACAACGAACCAAGCTGTTTTAGACCGAAACGAGCTAGATCTGAACACATCGGTTTTACAAATGTCCATGTGATAAGCGTCAAAACTGTTTCTCTTATAACTGCGCGAAAAGCATGTATTCGTGCTTCATACAACGAAACAAGCTGTTTTAGACCTAAACGAGCTAGATCTGAACACATCGGTTTTACAAGTGTCTGTGATACGCGTCAAAACTTTTTCTCTTATAACTGCTCGAAAAGCTTGTATTCATGCGTAATACAACGAAAGAAGCTGTTTTAGACCAAAACGAGCTAGATCTGAACACATCGGTTTTACTAGTGTCTATGGGATACGCGTGAAAACTTTTTCTCTTATAACTGCGCGAAAAGCATGTATTCGTGCTTAATACAACGAAACAAGTTGTTTTAGACCTAAACGAGCTAGATCTGAACACATCGGTTTTACAAGTGTCCATGTGATACGCGTCAAAACTTCTAACTGCTCGAAAAGCTTGCATTCGTGCTTAATACAACGAAACAAGCTGTTTTAGACCAAAACGAGCTAGATCTGAACACATCGGTTTTACAGTGTCTATGTGATACGCGTCAAAACTTTTTCTCTTATAACTGCGCGAAAAGCATGTATTCGTGCTTAATACAACGAAACAAGCTGTTTTGAACCTAAACGAGCTAGATCTGAACATATCGGTTTTACAAGTGTCCATGTGATACGCGTCAAAACTTTTTCTCATAAATGCTCGAAAAGCTTGTATTCGTGCGTATTACAACGAAACGAGCTGTTTTAGACCAAAACGAGCTAGATCTGAACACATCGGTTTTACAAATGTCCATGTGATACGCGTCAAAACTTTTTCTCTTATAACTGCGCGAAAAGCATGTATCGTGCTTAATACAACGAAACAAGCTGTTTTAGACCTAAACGAGCTAGATCTGAACACATCGGTTTTACAAATGTCCATGTGATACGCGTCAAAACTTTTTCTCTATAACTGCTCGAAAAGCTTGTATTCATGCGTAATACAACGAAAGAAGCTGTTTTAGACCAAAACGAGCTAGATCTGAACACATCGGTTTTACAAGTGTCTATGTGATACGCGTCAAAACTTTTTCTCTTATAACTGCGCGAAAAGCATGTATTCGTGCTTAATACAACGAAACAAGCTGGTTTAGACCTAAACGAGCTAGATCTGAACACATCGGTTTTACAAGTGTCTATGTGATACGCGTCAAAACTTTTTCTTTTATAACTGCGCGAAAAGCATGTATTCGTGCTTAATACAACGAAACAAGCTGTTTTAGACCTAAACGAGCTAGATCTGAACACATCGGTTTTACAAGTGTCTATGTGATACGCGTCAAAACTTTTTCTCTTGTAACTGCTCGAAAACCTTGTATTCATGCGTAATACAACGAAAGAAGCTGTTTTAGACCAAAACGAGCTAGATCTGAACACATCGGTTTTACAAGTGTCCATGTGATACGCGTCAAAACTTTTTCTCTTATAACTGCGCGAAAAGCATGTATTCGTGCTTAATACAACGAAACAAGCTGTTTTAGACCTAAACGAGCTAGATCTGAACACATCGGTTTTACAAGTGTCCATGTGATACGCGTCAAAACTTCTAACTGCTCGAAAAGCTTGCATTCGTGCTTAATACAACGAAACAAGCTGTTTTAGACCAAAACGAGCTAGATCTGAACACATCGGTTTTACAGTGTCTATGTGATACGCGTCAAAACTTTTTCTCTTATAACTGCGCGAAAAGCATGTATTCGTGCTTAATACAACGAAACAAGCTGTTTTGAACCTAAACGAGCTAGATCTGAACACATCGGTTTTACAAGTGTCCATGTGATACGCGTCAAAACTTTTTCTCATAAATGCTCGAAAAGCTTGTATTCGTGCGTATTACAACGAAACGAGCTGTTTTAGACCAAAACGAGCTAGATCTGAACACATCGGTTTTACAAATGTCCATGTGATACGCGTCAAAACTTTTTCTCTTATAACTGCGCGAAAAGCATGTATTCGTGCTTAATACAACGAAACAAGCTGTTTTAGACCTAAACGAGCTAGATCTGAACACATCGGTTTTACAAGTGTCTATGTGATACGCGTCAAAACTTTTTCTCTTGTAACTGCTCGAAAACCTTGTATTCATGCGTAATACAACGAAAGAAGCTGTTTTAGACAAAAACGAGCTAGATCTGAACACATCGGTTTTACAAGTGTCCATGTGATACGCGTCAAAACTTTTTCTCTTATAACTGCGCGAAAAGCATGTATTCGTGTTTAATACAACGAAACAAGCTGTTTTAGACCTAAACGAGCTAGATCTGAACACATCGGTTTTACAAGTGTCCATGTGATACGCGTCAAAACTTCTGATAACTGCTCGAAAAGCTTGCATTCGTGCTTAATACAACGAAACAAGCTGTTTTAGACCAAAACGAGCTAGATCTGAACACATCGGTTTTACAAGTGTCTATGTGATACGCATCAAAACTTTTTCTCTTATAACTGCGCGAAAAGCATGTATTCGTGCTTAATACAACGAAACAAGCTGTTTTAGACCTAAACGAGCTAGATCTGAACACATCGGTTTTACAAGTGTCCATGTGATACGCGTCAAAACTTTTTCTCATAACTGCTCGAAAAGCTTGTATTCGTGCGTATTACAACGAAACAAGCTGTTTTAGACCAAAACGAGCTAGATCTGAACACATCGGTTTTACAAGTGTATGTGATACGCGTCAAAACTTTTTCTCTTATAACTGCGCGAAAAGCATGTATTCGTGCTTAATACAACGAAACAAGCTGTTTTAGACCTAAACGAGCTAGATCTGAACACATCGGTTTTACAAATGTCCATGTGATACGCGTCAAAACTTTTTCTCTTATAACTGCGCGAAAAGCATGTATTCGTGCTTAATACAACGAAACAAGTTGTTTTAGACCTAAACGAGCTAGATCTGAACACATCGGTTTTACAAGTGTCTATGTGATACGCGTCAAAACTTTTTCTCCTATAACTGGGCGAAAAGCATGTATTCGTGCTTAATACAACGAACCAAGCTGTTTTAGACCGAAACGAGCTAGATCTGAACACATCGGTTTTACAAATGTCCATGTGATACGCGTCAAAACTGTTTCTCTTATAACTGCGCGAAAAGCATGTATTCGTGCTTCATACAACGAAACAAGCTGTTTTAGACCTAAACGAGCTAGATCTGAACACATCGGTTTTACAAGTGTCTATGTGATACGCGTCAAAACTTTTTCTCTTATAACTGCTCGAAAAGCTTGTATTCATGCGTAATACAACGAAAGAAGCTGTTTTAGACCAAAACGAGCTAGATCTGAACACATCGGTTTTACTAGTGTCTATGGGATACGCGTGAAAACTTTTTCTCTTATAACTGCGCGAAAAGCATGTATTCGTGCTTAATACAACGAAACAAGTTGTTTTAGACCTAAACGAGCTAGATCTGAACACATAGGTTTTACAAGTGTCCATGTGATACGCGTCAAAACTTCTAACTGCTCGAAAAGCTTGCATTCGTGCTTAATACAACGAAACAAGCTGTTTTAGACCAAAACGAGCTAGATCTGAACACATCGGTTTTACAGTGTCTATGTGATACGCGTCAAAACTTTTTCTCTTATAACTGCGCGAAAAGCATGTATTCGTGCTTAATACAACGAAACAAGCTGTTTTGAACCTAAACGAGCTAGATCTGAACACATCGGTTTTACAAGTGTCTATGTGATACGCGTCAAAACTTTTTCTCTTATAACTGCTCGAAAACCTTGTATTCATGCGTAATACAACGAAAGAAGCTGTTTTAGACCAAAACGAGCTAGATCTGAACACATCGGTTTTACAAGTGTCCATGTGATACGCGTCAAAACTTTTTCTCTTATAACTGCGCGAAAAGCATGTATTCGTGCTTAATACAACGAAACAAGCTGTTTTAGACCTAAACGAGCTAGATCTGAACACATCGGTTTTACAAGTGTCCGTGTGATACGCGTCAAAACTTTTTCTCATAACTGCTCGAAAAGCTTGTATTCGTGCGTATTACAACGAAACAAGCTGTTTTAGACCAAAACGAGCTAGATCTGAACACATCGGTTTTACAAGTGTATGTGATACGCGTCAAAACTTTTTCTCTTATAACTGCGCGAAAAGCATGTATTCGTGCTTAATACAACGAAACAAGCTGTTTTAGACCTAAACGAGCTAGATCTGAACACATCGGTTTTACAAATGTCCATGTGATACGCGTCAAAACTTTTTCTCTTATAACTGCGCGAAAAGCATGTATTCGTGCTTAATACAACGAAACAAGCTGTTTTAGACCTAAACGAGCTAGATCTGAACACATCGGTTTTACAAGTGTCTATGTGATACGCGTCAAAACTTTTTCTTTTATAACTGCGCGAAAAGCATGTATTCGTGCTTAATACAACGAAACAAGCTGTTTTAGACCTAAACGAGCTAGATCTGAACACATCGGTTTTACAAATGTCCATGTGATACGCGTCAAAACTTTTTCTCTTATAACTGCGCGAAAAGCATGTATTCGTGCTTAATACAACGAAACAAGTTGTTTTAGACCAAAACGAGCTAGATCTGAACACATCGGTTTTACAAGTGTCTATGTGATACGCGTCAAAACTTTTTCTCTTATAACTGCTCGAAAAGCATGTATTCGTGCTTAATACAACGAAACAAGTTGTTTTAGACCTAAACGAGCTAGATCTGAACACATCGGTTTTACAAATGTCCATGTGATACGCGTCAAAACTTTTTCTCTTATAACTGCGCGAAAAGCATGTATTCGTGCTTAATACAACGAAACAAGCTGTTTTAGACCAAAACGAGCTAGATCTGAACACATCGGTTTTACAAGTGTCTATGTGATACGCGTCAAAACTTTTTCTCTTATAACTGCGCGAAAAGCATGTATTCGTGCTTAATACAACGAAACAAGCTGTTTTAGACCTAAACGAGCTAGATCTGAACACATCGGTTTTACAAGTGTCCATGTGATACGCGTCAAAACTTCTGATAACTGCTCGAAAAGCTTGCATTCGTGCTTAATACAACGAAACAAGTTGTTTTAGACCAAAACGAGCTAGATCTGAACACATCGGTTTTACAAGTGTCTATGTGATACGCGTCAAAACTTTTTCTCTTATAACTGCTCGAAAAGCTTGTATTGATGCGTAATACAACGAAAGAAGCTGTTTTAGACCAAAACGAGCTAGATCTGAACACATCGGTTTACTAGTGTCTATGGGATACGCGTGAAAACTTTTTCTCTTATAACTGCTCGAAAAGCTTGCATTCGTGCTTAATACAACGAAACAAGCTGTTTTAGACCAAAACGAGCTAGATCTGAACACATCGGTTTTACAGTGTCTATGTGATACGCGTCAAAACTTTTTCTCTTATAACTGCGCGAAAAGCATGTATTCGTGCTTAATACAACGAAACAAGCTGTTTTGAACCTAAACGAGCTAGATCTGAACACATCGGTTTTACAAGTGTCCATGTGATACGCGTCAAAACTTTTTCTCATAAATGCTCGAAAAGCTTGTATTCGTGCGTATTACAACGAAACGAGCTGTTTTAGACCAAAACGAGCTAGATCTGAACACATCGGTTTTACAAGTGTCCGTGTGATACGCGTCAAAACTTTTTCTCATAACTGCTCGAAAAGCTTGTATTCGTGCGTATTACAACGAAACAAGCTGTTTTAGACCAAAACGAGCTAGATCTGAACACATCGGTTTTACAAGTGTATGTGATACGCGTCAAAACTTTTTCTCTTATAACTGCGCGAAAAGCATGTATTCGTGCTTAATACAACGAAACAAGCTGTTTTAGACCTAAACGAGCTAGATCTGAACACATCGGTTTTACAAATGTCCATGTGATACGCGTCAAAACTTTTTCTCTTATAACTGCGCGAAAAGCATGTATTCGTGCGTAATACAACGAAACAAGCTGTTTTAGACCTAAACGAGCTAGATCTGAACACATCGGTTTTACAAGTGTCTATGTGATACGCGTCAAAACTTTTTCTCTTATAACTGCTCGAAAACCTTGTATTCATGCGTAATACAACGAAAGAAGCTGTTTTAGACCAAAACGAGCTAGATATGAACACATCGGTTTTACAAGTGTCCATGTGATACGCGTCAAAACTTCTGATAACTGCTCGAAAAGCTTGCATTCGTGCTTAATACAACGAAACAAGCTGTTTTAGACCAAAACGAGCTAGATCTGAACACATCGGTTTTACAAGTGTCTATGTGATACGCGTCAAAACTTTTTCTCTTATAACTGCGCGAAAAGCATGTATTCGTGCTTAATACAACGAAACAAGCTGTTTTAGACCTAAACGAGCTAGATCTGAACACATCGGTTTTACAAGTGTCCGTGTGAAACGCGTCAAAACTTTTTCTCATAACTGCGCGAAAAGCATGTATTCGTGCTTAATACAACGAAACAAGCTGTTTTAGACCTAAACGAGCTAGATCTGAACACATCGGTTTTACAAGTGTCTATGTGATACGCGTCAAAACTTTTTCTCTTATAACTGCTCGAAAAGCTTGTATTCATGCGTAATACAACGAAAGAAGCTGGTTTAGACCAAAACGAGCTAGATCTGAACACATCGGTTTTACAAGTGTCTATGTGATACGCGTCAAAACTTTTTCTCTTATAACTGCGCGAAAAGCATGTATTCGTGCTTAATACAACGAAACAAGCTGTTTTAGACCTAAACGAGCTAGATCTGAACACATCGGTTTTACAAATGTCCATGTGATACGCGTCTAAACTTTTTCTCTTATAACTGCGCGAAAAGCATGTATTCGTGCTTAATACAACGAAACAAGCTGTTTTAGACCTAAACGAGCTAGATCTGAACACATCGGTTTTACAAGTGTCTATGTGATACGCGTCAAAACTTTTTCTCTTATAACTGCTCGAAAACCTTGTATTCATGCGTAATACAACGAAAGAAGCTGTTTTAGACCAAAACGAGCTAGATCTGAACACATCGGTTTTACAAGTGTCCATGTGATACGCGTCAAAACTTCTGATAACTGCTCGAAAAGCTTGCATTCGTGCTTAATACAACGAAACAAGCTGTTTTAGACCAAAACGAGCTAGATCTGAACACATCGGTTTTACAAGTGTCCATGTGATACGCGTCAAAACTTTTTCTCTTATAACTGCGCGAAAAGCATGTATTCGTGCTTCATACAACGAAAGAAGCTGTTTTAGACCAAAACGAGCTAGATCTGAACACATCGGTTTTACAAGTGTCTATGTGATACGCGTCAAAACTTTTTCTCTTATAACTGCGCGAAAAGCATGTATTCATGCTTAATACAACGAAACAAGCTGTTTTAGACCTAAACGAGCTAGATCTGAACACATCGGTTTTACAAGTGTATGTGATACGCGTCAAAACTTTTTCTCTTATAACTGCGCGAAAAGCATGTATTCGTGCTTAATACAACGAAACAAGCTGTTTTAGACCTAAACGAGCTAGATCTGAACACATCGGTTTTACAAATGTTCATGTGATACGCGTCAAAACTTTTTCTCTTATAACTGCGCGAAAAGCATGTATTCGTGCTTAATACAACGAAACAAGCTGTTTTAGACCTAAACGAGCTAGATCTGAACACATCGGTTTTACAAATGTCCATGTGATACGCGTCAAAACTTTTTCTCTTATAACTGCGCGAAAAGCATGTATTCGTGCTTAATACAACGAAACAAGCTGTTTTAGACCTAAACGAGCTAGATCTGAACACATCGGTTTTACAAGTGTCTATGTGATACGCGTCAAAACTTTTTCTCTTATAACTGGGCGAAAAGCATGTATTCGTGCTTAATACAACGAACCAAGCTGTTTTAGACCTAAACGAGCTAGATCTGAACACATCGGTTTTACAAATGTCCATGTGATACGCGTCAAAACTGTTTCTCTTATAACTGCGCGAAAAGCATGTATTCGTGCTTCATACAACGAAACAAGCTGTTTTAGACCTAAACGAGCTAGATCTTAACACATCGGTTTTACAAGTGTCTATGTGATACGCGTCAAAACTTTTTCTCTTATAACTGCTCGAAAAGCTTGTATTCATGCGTAATACAACGAAAGAAGCTGTTTTAGACCAAAACGAGCTAGATCTGAACACATCGGTTTTACTAGTGTCTATGGGATACGCGTGAAAACTTTTTCTCTTATAACTGCGCGAAAAGCATGTATTCGTGCTTAATACAACGAAACAAGTTGTTTTAGACCTAAACGAGCTAGATCTGAACACATCGGTTTTACAAATGTCCATGTGATACGCGTCAAAACGTTTTCTCTTATAACTGCTCGAAAAGCTTGTATTCATGCGTAATACAACGAAAGAAGCTGTTTTAGACCAAAACGAGCTAGATCTGAACACATCGGTTTTACAAGTGTCTATGTGATACGCGTCAAAACTTTTTCTCTTATAACTGCGCGAAAAGCATGTATTCGTGCTTAATACAACGAAACAAGCTGTTTTAGACCTAAACAAGCTAGATCTGAACACATCGGTTTTACAAATGTCCATGTGATACGCGTCAAAACTTTTTCTCTTATAACTGCGCGAAAAGCATGTATTCGTGCTTAATACAACGAAAGAAGCTGTTTTAGACCTAAACGAGCTAGATCTGAACACATCGGTTTTACAAATGTCCATGTGATACGCGTCAAAACGTTTTCTCTTATAACTGCGCGAAAAGCATGTATTCGTGCTTAATACAACGAAACAAGTTGTTTTGGACCAAAACGAGCTAGATCTGAACACATCGGTTTTACAAGAGTCTATGTGATACGCGTCAAAACTTTTTCTCTTATAACTGCGCGAAAAGCATGTATTTGTGCTTAATACAACGAAACAAGCTGTTTTAGACCTAAACGAGCTAGATCTGAACACATCGGTTTTACAAATGTCCATGTGATACGCGTCAATACTTTTTCTCTTATAACTGCTCGAAAAGCTTGTATTCATGCGTAATACAACGAAAGAATCTGTTTTAGACCAAAACGAGCTAGATCTGAACACATCGGTTTTACAAGTGTCTATGTGATACGCGTCAAAACTTTTTCTCTTATAACTGCGCGAAAAGCATGTATTCGTGCCTAATACAACGAAACAAGCTGTTTTAGACCTAAACGAGCTAGATCTGAGCACATCGGGTTTACAAGTGTCTATGTGATACGCGTCAAAACTTTTTCTCTTATAACTGCGCGAAAAGCATGTATTAGTGCTTAATACAACGAAACAAGCTGTTTTAGACCTAAACGAGCTAGATCTGAACACATCGGTTTTACAAGTGTCTATATGATACGCGTCAAAACTTTTTCTCTTATAACTGCTCGAAAACCTTGTATTCATGCGTAATACAACGAAAGAAGCTGTTTTAGACCAAAACGAGCTAGATCTGAACACATCGGTTTTACTAGTGTCTATGGGATACGCGTCAAAACGTTTTCTCTTATAACTGCGCGAAAAGCATGTATTCGTGCTTAATACAACGAAACAAGCTGTTTTAGACCTAAACGAGCTAGATCTGAACACATCGGTTTTACAAGTGTCCATGTGATACGCGTCAAAACTTCTGATAACTGCTCGAAAAGCTTGCATTCGTGCTTCATACAACGAAACAAGCTGTTTCAGACCAAAACGAGCTAGATCTGAACACATCGGTTTTACAAGTGTCTATGTGATACGCATCAAAACTTTTTCTCTTATAACTGCGCGAAAAGCATGTATTCGTGCTTAATACAACGAAACAAGCTGTTTTAGACCTAAACGAGCTAGATCTGAACACATCGGTTTTACAAGTGTCCATGTGATACGCGTCAAAACTTTTTCTCATAACTGCTCGAAAAGCTTGTATTCGTGCGTATTACAACGAAACAAGCTGTTTTAGACCAAAACGAGCTAGATCTGAACACATCGGTTTTACAAGTGTATGTGATACGCGTCAAAACTTTTTCTCTTATAACTGCGCGAAAAGCATGTATTCGTGCTTAATACAACGAAACAAGCTGTTTTAGACCTAAACGAGCTAGATCTGAACACATCGGTTTTACAAATGTCCATGTGATACGCGTCAAAACTTTTTCTCTTATAACTGCGCGAAAAGCATGTATTCGTGCTTAATACAACGAAACAAGCTGTTTTAGACCTAAACGAGCTAGATCTGAACACATCGGTTTTACAAGTGTCTATGTGATACGCGTCAAAACTTTTTCTCTTATAACTGGGCGAAAAGCATGTATTCGTGCTTAATACAACGAACCAAGCTGTTTTAGACCGAAACGAGCTAGATCTGAACACATCGGTTTTACAAATGTCCATGTGATACGCGTCAAAACTGTTTCTCTTATAACTGCGCGAAAAGCATGTATTCGTGCTTCATACAACGAAACAAGCTGTTTTAGACCTAAACGAGCTAGATCTGAACACATCGGTTTTACAAGTGTCCATGTGATACGCGTCAAAACTTTTTCTCATAACTGCTCGAAAAGCTTGTATTCGTGCGTATTACAACGAAACAAGCTGTTTTAGACCAAAACGAGCTAGATCTGAACACATCGGTTTTACAAGTGTATGTGATACGCGTCAAAACTTTTTCTCTTATAACTGCGCGAAAAGCATGTATTCGTGCTTAATACAACGAAACAAGCTGTTTTAGACCTAAACGAGCTAGATCTGAACACATCGGTTTTACAAATGTCCATGTGATACGCGTCAAAACTTTTTCTCTTATAACTGCGCGAAAAGCATGTATTCGTGCTTAATACAACGAAACAAGCTGTTTTAGACCTAAACGAGCTAGATCTGAACACATCGGTTTTACAAGTGTCTATGTGATACGCGTCAAAACTTTTTCTCTTATAACTGGGCGAAAAGCATGTATTCGTGCTTAATACAACGAACCAAGCTGTTTTAGACCGAAACGAGCTAGATCTGAACACATCGGTTTTACAAATGTCCATGTGATACGCGTCAAAACTGTTTCTCTTATAACTGCGCGAAAAGCATGTATTCGTGCTTCATACAACGAAACAAGCTGTTTTAGACCTAAACGAGCTAGATCTGAACACATCGGTTTTACATGTGTCTATGTGATACGCGTCAAAACTTTTTCTCTTATAACTGCTCGAAAAGCTTGTATTCATGCGTAATACAACGAAAGAAGCTGTTTTAGACCAAAACGAGCTAGATCTGAACACATCGGTTTTACTAGTGTCTATGGGATACGCGTGAAAACTTTTTCTCTTATAACTGCGCGAAAAGCATGTATTCGTGCTTAATACAACGAAACAAGTTGTTTTAGACCTAAACGAGCTAGATCTGAACACATCGGTTTTACAAGTGTCCATGTGATACGCGTCAAAACTTCTAACTGCTCGAAAAGCTTGCATTCGTGCTTAATACAACGAAACAAGCTGTTTTAGACCAAAACGAGCTAGATCTGAACACATCGGTTTTACAGTGTCTATGTGATACGCGTCAAAACTTTTTCTCTTATAACTGCGCGAAAAGCATGTATTCGTGCTTAATACAACAAAACAAGCTGTTTTGAACCTAAACGAGCTAGATCTGAACACATCGGTTTTACAAGTGTCCATGTGATACGCGTCAAAACTTTTTCTCATAAATGCTCGAAAAGCTTGTATTCGTGCGTATTACAACGAAACGAGTTGTTTTAGACCAAAACGAGCTAGATCTGAACACATCGGTTTTACAAATGTCCATGTGATACGCGTCAAAACTTTTTCTCTTATAACTGCGCGAAAAGCATGTATTCGTGCTTAATACAACGAAACAAGCTGTTTTAGACCTAAACGAGCTAGATCTGAACACATCGGTTTTACAAATGTCCATGTGATACGCGTCAAAACTTTTTCTCTTATAACTGCTCGAAAAGCTTGTATTCATGCGTAATACAACGAAAGAAGCTGTTTTAGACCAAAACGAGCTAGATCTGAACACATCGGTTTTACAAGTGTCTATGTGATACGCGTCAAAACTTTTTCTCTTATAACTGCGCGAAAAGCATGTATTCGTGCTTAATACAACGAAACAAGCTGGTTTAGACCTAAACGAGCTAGATCTGAACACATCGGTTTTACAAGTGTCTATGTGATACGCGTCAAAACTTTTTCTCTTATAACTGCGCGAAAAGCATGTATTAGTGCTTAATACAACGAAACAAGCTGTTTTAGACCTAAACGAGCTAGATCTGAACACATCGGTTTTACAAGTGTCTATATGATACGCGTCAAAACTTTTTCTCTTATAACTGCTCGAAAACCTTGTATTCATGCGTAATACAACGAAAGAAGCTGTTTTAGACCAAAACGAGCTAGATCTGAACACATCGGTTTTACTAGTGTCTATGGGATACGCGTCAAAACGTTTTCTCTTATAACTGCGCGAAAAGCATGTATTCGTGCTTAATACAACGAAACAAGCTGTTTTAGACCTAAACGAGCTAGATCTGAACACATCGGTTTTACAAGTGTCCATGTGATACGCGTCAAAACTTCTGATAACTGCTCGAAAAGCTTGCATTCGTGCTTAATACAACGAAACAAGCTGTTTCAGACCAAAACGAGCTAGATCTGAACACATCGGTTTTACAAGTGTCTATGTGATACGCATCAAAACTTTTTCTCTTATAACTGCGCGAAAAGCATGTATTCGTGCTTAATACAACGAAACAAGCTGTTTTAGACCTAAACGAGCTAGATCTGAACACATCGGTTTTACAAGTGTCCATGTGATACGCGTCAAAACTTTTTCTCATAACTGCTCGAAAAGCTTGTATTCGTGCGTATTACAACGAAACAAGCTGTTTTAGACCAAAACGAGCTAGATCTGAACACATCGGTTTTACAAGTGTATGTGATACGCGTCAAAACTTTTTCTCTTATAACTGCGCGAAAAGCATGTATTCGTGCTTAATACAACGAAACAAGCTGTTTTAGACCTAAACGAGCTAGATCTGAACACATCGGTTTTACAAATGTCCATGTGATACGCGTCAAAACTTTTTCTCTTATAACTGCGCGAAAAGCATGTATTCGTGCTTAATACAACGAAACAAGCTGTTTTAGACCTAAACGAGCTAGATCTGAACACATCGGTTTTACAAGTGTCTATGTGATACGCGTCAAAACTTTTTCTCTTATAACTGGGCGAAAAGCATGTATTCGTGCTTAATACAACGAACCAAGCTGTTTTAGACCGAAACGAGCTAGATCTGAACACATCGGTTTTACAAATGTCCATGTGATACGCGTCAAAACTGTTTCTCTTATAACTGCGCGAAAAGCATGTATTCGTGCTTCATACAACGAAACAAGCTGTTTTAGACCTAAACGAGCTAGATCTGAACACATCGGTTTTACAAGTGTCTATGTGATACGCGTCAAAACTTTTTCTCTTATAACTGCTCGAAAAGCTTGTATTCATGCGTAATACAACGAAAGAAGCTGTTTTAGACCAAAACGAGCTAGATCTGAACACATCGGTTTTACTAGTGTCTATGGGATACGCGTGAAAACTTTTTCTCTTATAACTGCGCGAAAAGCATGTATTCGTGCTTAATACAACGAAACAAGTTGTTTTAGACCTAAACGAGCTAGATCTGAACACATCGGTTTTACAAGTGTCCATGTGATAAGCGTCAAAACTTCTAACTGCTCGAAAAGCTTGCATTCGTGCTTAATACAACGAAACAAGCTGTTTTAGACCAAAACGAGCTAGATCTGAACACATCGGTTTTACAGTGTCTATGTGATACGCGTCAAAACTTTTTCTCTTATAACTGCGCGAAAAGCATGTATTCGTGCTTAATACAACAAAACAAGCTGTTTTGAACCTAAACGAGCTAGATCTGAACACATCGGTTTTACAAGTGTCCATGTGATACGCGTCAAAACTTTTTCTCATAAATGCTCGAAAAGCTTGTATTCGTGCGTATTACAACGAAACGAGCTGTTTTAGACCAAAACGAGCTAGATCTGAACACATCGGTTTTACAAATGTCCATGTGATACGCGTCAAAACTTTTTCTCTTATAACTGCGCGAAAAGCATGTATTCGTGCTTAATACAACGAAACAAGCTGTTTTAGACCTAAACGAGCTAGATCTGAACACATCGGTTTTACAAATGTCCATGTGATACGCGTCAAAACTTTTTCTCTTATAACTGCTCGAAAAGCTTGTATTCATGCGTAATACAACGAAAGAAGCTGTTTTAGACCAAAACGAGCTAGATCTGAACACATCGGTTTTACAAGTGTCTATGTGATACGCGTCAAAACTTTTTCTCTTATAACTGCGCGAAAAGCATGTATTCGTGCTTAATACAACGAAACAAGCTGGTTTAGACCTAAACGAGCTAGATCTGAACACATCGGTTTTACAAGTGTCTATGTGATACGCGTCAAAACTTTTTCTTTTATAACTGCGCGAAAAGCATGTATTCGTGCTTAATACAACGAAACAAGCTGTTTTAGACCTAAACGAGCTAGATCTGAACACATCGGTTTTACAAGTGTCTATGTGATACGCGTCAAAACTTTTTCTCTTGTAACTGCTCGAAAACCTTGTATTCATGCGTAATACAACGAAAGAAGCTGTTTTAGACCAAAACGAGCTAGATCTGAACACATCGGTTTTACAAGTGTCCATGTGATACGCGTCAAAACTTTTTCTCTTATAACTGCGCGAAAAGCATGTATTCGTGCTTAATACAACGAAACAAGCTGTTTTAGACCTAAACGAGCTAGATCTGAACACATCGGTTTTACAAGTGTCCATGTGATACGCGTCAAAACTTCTAACTGCTCGAAAAGCTTGCATTCGTGCTTAATACAACGAAACAAGCTGTTTTAGACCAAAACGAGCTAGATCTGAACACATCGGTTTTACAGTGTCTATGTGATACGCGTCAAAACTTTTTCTCTTATAACTGCGCGAAAAGCATGTATTCGTGCTTAATACAACGAAACAAGCTGTTTTGAACCTAAACGAGCTAGATCTGAACACATCGGTTTTACAAGTGTCCATGTGATACGCGTCAAAACTTTTTCTCATAAATGCTCGAAAAGCTTGTATTCGTGCGTATTACAACGAAACGAGCTGTTTTAGACCAAAACGAGCTAGATCTGAACACATCGGTTTTACAAATGTCCATGTGATACGCGTCAAAACTTTTTCTCTTATAACTGCGCGAAAAGCATGTATTCGTGCTTAATACAACGAAACAAGCTGTTTTAGACCTAAACGAGCTAGATCTGAACACATCGGTTTTACAAATGTCCATGTGATACGCGTCAAAACTTTTTCTCTTATAACTGCTCGAAAAGCTTGTATTCATGCATAATACAACGAAACAAGCTGTTTTAGACCAAAACGAGCTAGATCTGAACACATCGGTTTTACAAGTGTCTATGTGATACGCGTCAAAACTTTTTCTCTTATAACTGCGCGAAAAGCATGTATTCGTGCTTAATACAACGAAACAAGCTGGTTTAGACCTAAACGAGCTAGATCTGAACACATCGGTTTTACAAGTGTCTATGTGATACGCGTCAAAACTTTTTCTTTTATAACTGCGCGAAAAGCATGTATTCGTGCTTAATACAACGAAACAAGCTGTTTTAGACCTAAACGAGCTAGATCTGAACACATCGGTTTTACAAGTGTCTATGTGATACGCGTCAAAACTTTTTCTCTTGTAACTGCTCGAAAACCTTGTATTCATGCGTAATACAACGAAAGAAGCTGTTTTAGACCAAAACGAGCTAGATCTGAACACATCGGTTTTACAAGTGTCCATGTGATACGCGTCTAAACTTTTTCTCTTATAACTGCGCGAAAAGCATGTATTCGTGCTTAATACAACGAAACAAGCTGTTTTAGACCTAAACGAGCTAGATCTGAACACATCGGTTTTACAAGTGTCCATGTGATACGCGTCAAAACTTCTGATAACTGCTCGAAAAGCTTGCATTCGTGCTTAATACAACGAAACAAGCTGTTTTAGACCAAAACGAGCTAGATCTGAACACATCGGTTTTACAAGTGTCTATGTGATACGCGTCAAAACTTTTTCTCTTATAACTGCGCGAAAAGCATGTATTCGTGCTTAATACAACGAAACAAGCTGTTTTAGACCTAAACGAGCTAGATCTGAACACATCGGTTTTACAAGTGTCCATGTGATACGCGTCAAAACTTTTTCTCATAACTGCTCGAAAAGCTTGTATTCGTGCGTATTACAACGAAACAAGCTGTTTTAGACCAAAACGAGCTAGATCTGAACACATCGGTTTTACAAGTGTATGTGATACGCGTCAAAACTTTTTCTCTTATAACTGCGCGAAAAGCATGTATTCGTGCTTAATACAACGAAACAAGCTGTTTTAGACCTAAACGAGCTAGATCTGAACACATCGGTTTTACAAATGTCCATGTGATACGCGTCAAAACTTTTTCTCTTATAACTGCGCGAAAAGCATGTATTCGTGCTTAATACAACGAAACAAGTTGTTTTAGACCTAAACGAGCTAGATCTGAACACATCGGTTTTACAAGTGTCTATGTGATACGCGTCAAAACTTTTTCTCTTATAACTGGGCGAAAAGCATGTATTCGTGCTTAATACAACGAACCAAGCTGTTTTAGACCGAAACGAGCTAGATCTGAACACATCGGTTTTACAAATGTCCATGTGATACGCGTCAAAACTGTTTCTCTTATAACTGCGCGAAAAGCATGTATTCGTGCTTCATACAACGAAACAAGCTGTTTTAGACCTAAACGAGCTAGATCTGAACACATCGGTTTTACAAGTGTCTATGTGATACGCGTCAAAACTTTTTCTCTTATAACTGCTCGAAAAGCTTGTATTCATGCGTAATACAACGAAAGAAGCTGTTTTAGACCAAAACGAGCTAGATCTGAACACATCGGTTTTACTAGTGTCTATGGGATACGCGTGAAAACTTTTTCTCTTATAACTGCGCGAAAAGCATGTATTCGTGCTTAATACAACGAAACAAGTTGTTTTAGACCTAAACGAGCTAGATCTGAACACATAGGTTTTACAAGTGTCCATGTGATACGCGTCAAAACTTCTAACTGCTCGAAAAGCTTGCATTCGTGCTTAATACAACGAAACAAGCTGTTTTAGACCAAAACGAGCTAGATCTGAACACATCGGTTTTACAGTGTCTATGTGATACGCGTCAAAACTTTTTCTCTTATAACTGCGCGAAAAGCAGGTATTCGTGCTTAATACAACGAAACAAGCTGTTTTGAACCTAAACGAGCTAGATCTGAACACATCGGTTTTACAAGTGTCCATGTGATACGCGTCAAAACTTTTTCTCATAAATGCTCGAAAAGCTTGTATTCGTGCGTATTACAACGAAACGAGCTGTTTTAGACCAAAACGAGCTAGATCTGAACACATCGGTTTTACAAATGTCCATGTGATACGCGTCAAAACTTTTTCTCTTATAACTGCGCGAAAAGCATGTATTCGTGCTTAATACAACGAAACAAGCTGTTTTAGACCTAAACGAGCTAGATCTGAACACATCGGTTTTACAAATGTCCATGTGATACGCGTCAAAACTTTTTCTCTTATAACTGCTCGAAAAGCTTGTATTCATGCGTAATACAACGAAAGAAGCTGTTTTAGACCAAAACGAGCTAGATCTGAACACATCGGTTTTACAAGTGTCTATGTGATACGCGTCAAAACTTTTTCTCTTATAACTGCGCGAAAAGCATGTATTCGTGCTTAATACAACAAAACAAGCTGTTTTAGACCGAAACGAGCTAGATCTGAACACATCGGTTTTACAAATGTCCATGTGATACGCGTCAAAACTGTTTCTCTTATAACTGCGCGAAAAGCATGTATTCGTGCTTCATACAACGAAACAAGCTGTTTTAGACCTAAACGAGCTAGATCTGAACACATCGGTTTTACAAGTGTCTATGTGATACGCGTCAAAACTTTTTCTCTTATAACTGCTCGAAAAGCTTGTATTCATGCGTAATACAACGAAAGAAGCTGTTTTAGACCAAAACGAGCTAGATCTGAACACATCGGTTTTACTAGTGTCTATGGGATACGCGTGAAAACTTTTTCTCTTATAACTGCGCGAAAAGCATGTATTCGTGCTTAATACAACGAAACAAGTTGTTTTAGACCTAAACGAGCTAGATCTGAACACATAGGTTTTACAAGTGTCCATGTGATACGCGTCAAAACTTCTAACTGCTCGAAAAGCTTGCATTCGTGCTTAATACAACGAAACAAGCTGTTTTAGACCAAAACGAGCTAGATCTGAACACATCGGTTTTACAGTGTCTATGTGATACGCGTCAAAACTTTTTCTCTTATAACTGCGCGAAAAGCATGTATTCGTGCTTAATACAACGAAACAAGCTGTTTTGAACCTAAACGAGCTAGATCTGAACACATCGGTTTTACAAGTGTCCATGTGATACGCGTCAAAACTTTTTCTCATAAATGCTCGAAAAGCTTGTATTCGTGCGTATTACAACGAAACGAGCTGTTTTAGACCAAAACGAGCTAGATCTGAACACATCGGTTTTACAAATGTCCATGTGATACGCGTCAAAACTTTTTCTCTTATAACTGCGCGAAAAGCATGTATTCGTGCTTAATACAACGAAACAAGCTGTTTTAGACCTAAACGAGCTAGATCTGAACACATCGGTTTTACAAATGTCCATGTGATACGCGTCAAAACTTTTTCTCTTATAACTGCGCGAAAAGCATGTATTCGTGCTTAATACAACGAAACAAGCTGTTTTAGACCTAAACGAGCTAGATCTGAACACATCGGTTTTACAAATGTCCATGTGATACGCGTCAAAACTTTTTCTCTTATAACTGCTCGAAAAGCTTGTATTCATGCATAATACAACGAAACAAGCTGTTTTAGACCAAAACGAGCTAGATCTGAACACATCGGTTTTACAAGTGTCTATGTGATACGCGTCAAAACTTTTTCTCTTATAACTGCGCGAAAAGCATGTATTCGTGCTTAATACAACGAAACAAGCTGGTTTAGACCTAAACGAGCTAGATCTGAACACATCGGTTTTACAAGTGTCTATGTGATACGCGTCAAAACTTTTTCTTTTATAACTGCGCGAAAAGCATGTATTCGTGCTTAATACAACGAAACAAGCTGTTTTAGACCTAAACGAGCTAGATCTGAACACATCGGTTTTACAAGTGTCTATGTGATACGCGTCAAAACTTTTTCTCTTGTAACTGCTCGAAAACCTTGTATTCATGCGTAATACAACGAAAGAAGCTGTTTTAGACCAAAACGAGCTAGATCTGAACACATCGGTTTTACAAGTGTCCATGTGATACGCGTCAAAACTTTTTCTCTTATAACTGCGCGAAAAGCATGTATTCGTGCTTAATACAACGAAACAAGCTGTTTTAGACCTAAACGAGCTAGATCTGAACACATCGGTTTTACAAGTGTCCATGTGATACGCGTCAAAACTTCTGATAACTGCTCGAAAAGCTTGCATTCGTGCTTAATACAACGAAACAAGCTGTTTTAGACCAAAACGAGCTAGATCTGAACACATCGGTTTTACAAGTGTCTATGTGATACGCGTCAAAACTTTTTCTCTTATAACTGCGCGAAAAGCATGTATTCGTGCTTAATACAACGAAACAAGCTGTTTTAGACCTAAACGAGCTAGATCTGAACACATCGGTTTTACAAGTGTCCATGTGATACGCGTCAAAACTTTTTCTCATAACTGCTCGAAAAGCTTGTATTCGTGCGTATTACAACGAAACAAGCTGTTTTAGACCAAAACGAGCTAGATCTGAACACATCGGTTTTACAAGTGTATGTGATACGCGTCAAAACTTTTTCTCTTATAACTGCGCGAAAAGCATGTATTCGTGCTTAATACAACGAAACAAGCTGTTTTAGACCTAAACGAGCTAGATCTGAACACATCGGTTTTACAAATGTCCATGTGATACGCGTCAAAACTTTTTCTCTTATAACTGCGCGAAAAGCATGTATTCGTGCTTAATACAACGAAACAAGTTGTTTTAGACCTAAACGAGCTAGATCTGAACACATCGGTTTTACAAGTGTCTATGTGATACGCGTCAAAACTTTTTCTCTTATAACTGGGCGAAAAGCATGTATTCGTGCTTAATACAACGAACCAAGCTGTTTTAGACCGAAACGAGCTAGATCTGAACACATCGGTTTTACAAATGTCCATGTGATACGCGTCAAAACTGTTTCTCTTATAACTGCGCGAAAAGCATGTATTCGTGCTTCATACAACGAAACAAGCTGTTTTAGACCTAAACGAGCTAGATCTGAACACATCGGTTTTACAAGTGTCTATGTGATACGCGTCAAAACTTTTTCTCTTATAACTGCTCGAAAAGCTTGTATTCATGCGTAATACAACGAAAGAAGCTGTTTTAGACCAAAACGAGCTAGATCTGAACACATCGGTTTTACTAGTGTCTATGGGATACGCGTGAAAACTTTTTCTCTTATAACTGCGCGAAAAGCATGTATTCGTGCTTAATACAACGAAACAAGTTGTTTTAGACCTAAACGAGCTAGATCTGAACACATAGGTTTTACAAGTGTCCATGTGATACGCGTCAAAACTTCTAACTGCTCGAAAAGCTTGCATTCGTGCTTAATACAACGAAACAAGCTGTTTTAGACCAAAACGAGCTAGATCTGAACACATCGGTTTTACAGTGTCTATGTGATACGCGTCAAAACTTTTTCTCTTATAACTGCGCGAAAAGCAGGTATTCGTGCTTAATACAACGAAACAAGCTGTTTTGAACCTAAACGAGCTAGATCTGAACACATCGGTTTTACAAGTGTCTATGTGATACGCGTCAAAACTTTTTCTCTTATAACTGCGCGAAAAGCATGTATTCGTGCTTAATACAACGAAACAAGCTGTTTTAGACCTAAACGAGCTAGATCTGAACACATCGGTTTTACAAATGTCCATGTGATACGCGTCAAAACTTTTTCTCTTATAACTGCTCGAAAAGCTTGTATTCATGCATAATACAACGAAACAAGCTGTTTTAGACCAAAACGAGCTAGATCTGAACACATCGGTTTTACAAGTGTCTATGTGATACGCGTCAAAACTTTTTCTCTTATAACTGCGCGAAAAGCATGTATTCGTGCTTAATACAACGAAACAAGCTGGTTTAGACCTAAACGAGCTAGATCTGAACACATCGGTTTTACAAGTGTCTATGTGATACGCGTCAAAACTTTTCTTTTATAACTGCGCGAAAAGCATGTATTCGTGCTTAATACAACGAAACAAGCTGTTTTAGACCTAAACGAGCTAGATCTGAACACATCGGTTTTACAAGTGTCTATGTGATACGCGTCAAAACTTTTTCTCTTGTAACTGCTCGAAAACCTTGTATTCATGCGTAATACAACGAAAGAAGCTGTTTTAGACCAAAACGAGCTAGATCTGAACACATCGGTTTTACAAGTGTCCATGTGAATACGCGTCAAAACTTTTTCTCTTATAACTGCGCGAAAAGCATGTATTCGTGCTTTAATACAACGAAACAAGCTGTTTTAGACCTAAACGAGCTAGATCTGAACACATCGGTTTTACAAGTGTCCATGTGATACGCGTCAAAACTTCTGATAACTGCTCGAAAAGCTTGCATTCGTGCTTAATACAACGAAACAAGCTGTTTTAGACCAAAACGAGCTAGATCTGAACACATCGGTTTTACAAATGTCCATGTGATACGCGTCAAAACTTTTTCTCTTATAACTGCGCGAAAAGCATGTATTCGTGCTTAATACAACGAAACAAGCTGTTTTAGACCTAAACGAGCTAGATCTGAACACATCGGTTTTACAAATGTCCATGTGATACGCGTCAAAACTTTTTCTCTTATAACTGCTCGAAAAGCTTGTATTCATGCATAATACAACGAAACAAGCTGTTTTAGACCAAAACGAGCTAGATCTGAACACATCGGTTTTACAAGTGTCTATGTGATACGCGTCAAAACTTTTTCTCTTATAACTGCGCGAAAAGCATGTATTCGTGCTTAATACAACGAAACAAGCTGGTTTAGACCTAAACGAGCTAGATCTGAACACATCGGTTTTACAAGTGTCTATGTGATACGCGTCAAAACTTTTTCTTTTATAACTGCGCGAAAAGCATGTATTCGTGCTTAATACAACGAAACAAGCTGTTTTAGACCTAACGAGCTAGATCTGAACACATCGGTTTTACAAGTGTCTATGTGATACGCGTCAAAACTTTTTCTCTTGTAACTGCTCGAAAACCTTGTATTCATGCGTAATACAACGAAAGAAGCTGTTTTAGACCAAAACGAGCTAGATCTGAACACATCGGTTTTACAAGTGTCCATGTGATACGCGTCAAAACTTTTTCTCTTATAACTGCGCGAAAAGCATGTATTCGTGCTTAATACAACGAAACAAGCTGTTTTAGACCTAAACGAGCTAGATCTGAACACATCGGTTTTACAAATGTCCATGTGATACGCGTCAAAACTTTTTCTCTTATAACTGCTCGAAAAGCTTGTATTCATGCATAATACAACGAAACAAGCTGTTTTAGACCAAAACGAGCTAGATCTGAACACATCGGTTTTACAAGTGTCTATGTGATACGCGTCAAAACTTTTTCTCTTATAACTGCGCGAAAAGCATGTATTCGTGCTTAATACAACGAAACAAGCTGTTTTAGACCTAAACGAGCTAGATCTGAACACATCGGTTTTACAAATGTCCATGTGATACGCGTCAAAACTTTTTCTCTTATAACTGCGCGAAAAGCATGTATTCGTGCTTAATACAACGAAACAAGTTGTTTTAGACCTAAACGAGCTAGATCTGAACACATCGGTTTTACAAGTGTCTATGTGATACGCGTCAAACTTTTTCTCTTATAACTGGGCGAAAAGCATGTATTCGTGCTTAATACAACGAACCAAGCTGTTTTAGACCGAAACGAGCTAGATCTGAACACATCGGTTTTACAAATGTCCATGTGATACGCGTCAAAACTGTTTCTCTTATAACTGCGCGAAAAGCATGTATTCGTGCTTCATACAACGAAACAAGCTGTTTTAGACCTAAACGAGCTAGATCTGAACACATCGGTTTTACAAGTGTCTATGTGATACGCGTCAAAACTTTTTCTCTTATAACTGCTCGAAAAGCTTGTATTCATGCGTAATACAACGAAAGAAGCTGTTTTAGACCAAAACGAGCTAGATCTGAACACATCGGTTTTACTAGTGTCTATGGGATACGCGTGAAAACTTTTTCTCTTATAACTGCGCGAAAAGCATGTATTCGTGCTTAATACAACGAAACAAGTTGTTTTAGACCTAAACGAGCTAGATCTGAACACATAGGTTTTACAAGTGTCCATGTGATACGCGTCAAAACTTCTAACTGCTCGAAAAGCTTGCATTCGTGCTTAATACAACGAAACAAGCTGTTTTAGACCAAAACGAGCTAGATCTGAACACATCGGTTTTACAGTGTCTATGTGATACGCGTCAAAACTTTTTCTCTTATAACTGCGCGAAAAGCAGGTATTCGTGCTTAATACAACGAAACAAGCTGTTTTGAACCTAAACGAGCTAGATCTGAACACATCGGTTTTACAAGTGTCCATGTGATACGCGTCAAAACTTTTTCTCATAAATGCTCGAAAAGCTTGTATTCGTGCGTATTACAACGAAACGAGCTGTTTTAGACCAAAACGAGCTAGATCTGAACACATCGGTTTTACAAATGTCCATGTGATACGCGTCAAAACTTTTTCTCTTATAACTGCGCGAAAAGCATGTATTCGTGCTTAATACAACGAAACAAGCTGTTTTAGACCTAAACGAGCTAGATCTGAACACATCGGTTTTACAAATGTCCATGTGATACGCGTCAAAACTTTTTCTCTTATAACTGCTCGAAAAGCTTGTATTCATGCGTAATACAACGAAAGAAGCTGTTTTAGACCAAAACGAGCTAGATCTGAACACATCGGTTTTACAAGTGTCTATGTGATACGCGTCAAAACTTTTTCTCTTATAACTGCGCGAAAAGCATGTATTCGTGCTTAATACAACAAAACAAGCTGTTTTAGACCGAAACGAGCTAGATCTGAACACATCGGTTTTACAAATGTCCATGTGATACGCGTCAAAACTGTTTCTCTTATAACTGCGCGAAAAGCATGTATTCGTGCTTCATACAACGAAACAAGCTGTTTTAGACCTAAACGAGCTAGATCTGAACACATCGGTTTTACAAGTGTCTATGTGATACGCGTCAAAACTTTTCTCTTATAACTGCTCGAAAAGCTTGTATTCATGCGTAATACAACGAAAGAAGCTGTTTTAGACCAAAACGAGCTAGATCTGAACACATCGGTTTTACTAGTGTCTATGGGATACGCGTGAAAACTTTTTCTCTTATAACTGCGCGAAAAGCATGTATTCGTGCTTAATACAACGAAACAAGTTGTTTTAGACCTAAACGAGCTAGATCTGAACACATAGGTTTTACAAGTGTCCATGTGATACGCGTCAAAACTTCTAACTGCTCGAAAAGCTTGCATTCGTGCTTAATACAAACGAAACAAGCTGTTTTAGACCAAAACGAGCTAGATCTGAACACATCGGTTTTACAGTGTCTATGTGATACGCGTCAAAACTTTTTCTCTTATAACTGCGCGAAAAGCATGTATTCGTGCTTAATACAACGAAACAAGCTGTTTTGAACCTAAACGAGCTAGATCTGAACACATCGGTTTTACAAGTGTCCATGTGATACGCGTCAAAACTTTTTCTCATAAATGCTCGAAAAGCTTGTATTCGTGCGTATTACAACGAAACGAGCTGTTTTAGACCAAAACGAGCTAGATCTGAACACATCGGTTTTACAAATGTCCATGTGATACGCGTCAAAACTTTTTCTCTTATAACTGCGCGAAAAGCATGTATTCGTGCTTAATACAACGAAACAAGCTGTTTTAGACCTAAACGAGCTAGATCTGAACACATCGGTTTTACAAATGTCCATGTGATACGCGTCAAAACTTTTTCTCTTATAACTGCTCGAAAAGCTTGTATTCATGCGTAATACAACGAAAGAAGCTGTTTTAGACCAAAACGAGCTAGATCTGAACACATCGGTTTTACAAGTGTCTATGTGATACGCGTCAAAACTTTTTCTCTTATAACTGCGCGAAAAGCATGTATTCGTGCTTAATACAACAAAACAAGCTGTTTTAGACCTAAACGAGCTAGATCTGAACACATCGGTTTTACAAGTGTCTATGTGATACGCGTCAAAACTTTTTCTTTTATAACTGCGCGAAAAGCATGTATTCGTGCTTAATACAACGAAACAAGCTGTTTTAGACCTAAACGAGCTAGATCTGAACACATCGGTTTTACAAATGTCCATGTGATACGCGTCAAAACTTTTTCTCTTATAACTGCGCGAAAAGCATGTATTCGTGCTTAATACAACGAAACAAGTTGTTTTAGACCAAAACGAGCTAGATCTGAACACATCGGTTTTACAAGTGTCTATGTGATACGCGTCAAAACTTTTTCTCTTATAACTGCGCGAAAAGCATGTATTCGTGCTTAATACAACGAAACAAGCTGTTTTAGACCTAAACGAGCTAGATCTGAACACATCGGTTTTACAAATGTCCATGTGATACGCGTCAAAACTTTTTCTCTTATAACTGCGCGAAAAGCATGTATTCGTGCTTAATACAACGAAACAAGCTGTTTTAGACCAAAACGAGCTAGATCTGAACACATCGGTTTTAGAAGTGTCTATGTGATACGCGTCAAAACTTTTTCTCTTATAACTGCGCGAAAAGCATGTATTCGTGCTTAATACAACGAAACAAGCTGTTTTAGACCTAAACGAGCTAGATCTGAACACATCGGTTTTACAAGTGTCCATGTGATACGCGTCAAAACTTCTGATAACTGCTCGAAAAGCTTGCATTCGTGCTTAATACAACGAAACAAGTTGTTTTAGACCAAAACGAGCTAGATCTGAACACATCGGTTTTACAAGTGTCTATGTGATACGCGTCAAAACTTTTTCTCTTATAACTGCTCGAAAAGCTTGTATTGATGCGTAATACAACGAAAGAAGCTGTTTTAGACCAAAACGAGCTAGATCTGAACACATCGGTTTACTAGTGTCTATGGGATACGCGTGAAAACTTTTTCTCTTATAACTGCTCGAAAAGCTTGCATTCGTGCTTAATACAACGAAACAAGCTGTTTTAGACCAAAACGAGCTAGATCTGAACACATCGGTTTTACAGTGTCTATGTGATACGCGTCAAAACTTTTTCTTTTATAACTGCGCGAAAAGCATGTATTCGTGCTTAATACAACGAAACAAGCTGTTTTGAACCTAAACGAGCTAGATCTGAACACATCGGTTTTACAAGTGTCCATGTGATACGCGTCAAAACTTTTTCTCATAAATGCTCGAAAAGCTTGTATTCGTGCGTAATACAACGAAACGAGCTGTTTTAGACCAAAACGAGCTAGATCTGAACACATCGGTTTTACAAGTGTCCGTGTGATACGCGTCAAAACTTTTTCTCATAACTGCTCGAAAAGCTTGTATTCGTGCGTATTACAACGAAACAAGCTGTTTTAGACCAAAACGAGCTAGATCTGAACACATCGGTTTTACAAGTGTATGTGATACGCGTCAAAACTTTTTCTCTTATAACTGCGCGAAAAGCATGTATTCGTGCTTAATACAACGAAACAAGCTGTTTTAGACCTAAACGAGCTAGATCTGAACACATCGGTTTTACAAATGTCCATGTGATACGCGTCAAAACTTTTTCTCTTATAACTGCGCGAAAAGCATGTATTCGTGCGTAATACAACGAAACAAGCTGTTTTAGACCTAAACGAGCTAGATCTGAACACATCGGTTTTACAAGTGTCTATGTGATACGCGTCAAAACTTTTTCTCTTTTAACTGCTCGAAAACCTTGTATTCATGCGTAATACAACGAAAGAAGCTGTTTTAGACCAAAACGAGCTAGATATGAACACATCGGTTTTACAAGTGTCTATGTGATACGCGTCAAAACTTTTTCTCTTATAACTGCGCGAAAAGCATGTATTCGTGCTTAATACAACGAAACAAGCTGTTTTAGACCTAAACGAGCTAGATCTGAACACATCGGTTTTACAAGTGTCCATGTGATACGCGTCAAAACTTCTGATAACTGCTCGAAAAGCTTGCATTCGTGCTTAATACAACGAAACAAGCTGTTTTAGACCAAAACGAGCTAGATCTGAACACATCGGTTTTACAAGTGTCTATGTGATACGCGTCAAAACTTTTTCTCTTATAACTGCGCGAAAAGCATGTATTCGTGCTTAATACAACGAAACAAGCTGTTTTAGACCTAAACGAGCTAGATCTGAACACATCGGTTTTACAAGTGTCCTTGTGATACGCGTCAAAAACTTTTTCTCATAACTGCTCGAAAAGCTTGTATTCGTGCGTATTACAACGAAACAAGCTGTTTTAGACCAAAACGAGCTAGATCTGAACACATCGGTTTTACAAGTGTGTGATACGCGTCAAAACTTTTTCTCTTATAACTGCGCGAAAAGCATGTATTCGTGCTTAATACAACGAAACAAGTTGTTTTAGACCTAAACGAGCTAGATCTGAACACATCGGTTTTACAAGTGTCTATGTGATACGCGTCAAAACTTTTTCTCTTATAACTGGGCGAAAAGCATGTATTCGTGCTTAATACAACGAACCAAGCTGTTTTAGACCGAAACGAGCTAGATCTGAACACATCGGTTTTACAAATGTCCATGTGATACGCGTCAAAACTGTTTCTCTTATAACTGCGCGAAAAGCATGTATTCGTGCTTCATACAACGAAACAAGCTGTTTTAGACCTAAACGAGCTAGATCTGAACACATCGGTTTTACAAGTGTCTATGTGATACGCGTCAAAACTTTTTCTCTTATAACTGCTCGAAAAGCTTGTATTCATGCGTAATACAACGAAAGAAGCTGTTTTAGACCAAAACGAGCTAGATCTGAACACATCGGTTTTACTAGTGTCTATGGGATACGCGTGAAAACTTTTTCTCTTATAACTGCGCGAAAAGCATGTATTCGTGCTTAATACAACGAAACAAGTTGTTTTAGACCTAAACGAGCTAGATCTGAACACATAGGTTTTACAAGTGTCCATGTGATACGCGTCAAAACTTCTAACTGCTCGAAAAGCTTGCATTCGTGCTTAATACAACGAAACAAGCTGTTTTAGACCAAAACGAGCTAGATCTGAACACATCGGTTTTACAGTGTCTATGTGATACGCGTCAAAACTTTTTCTCTTATAACTGCGCGAAAAGCAGGTATTCGTGCTTAATACAACGAAACAAGCTGTTTTGAACCTAAACGAGCTAGATCTGAACACATCGGTTTTACAAGTGTCCATGTGATACGCGTCAAAACTTTTTCTCATAAATGCTCGAAAAGCTTGTATTCGTGCGTATTACAACGAAACGAGCTGTTTTAGACCAAAACGAGCTAGATCTGAACACATCGGTTTTACAAATGTCCATGTGATACGCGTCAAAACTTTTTCTCTTATAACTGCGCGAAAAGCATGTATTCGTGCTTAATACAACGAAACAAGCTGTTTTAGACCTAAACGAGCTAGATCTGAACACATCGGTTTTACAAATGTCCATGTGATACGCGTCAAAACTTTTTCTCTTATAACTGCTCGAAAAGCTTGTATTCATGCGTAATACAACGAAAGAAGCTGTTTTAGACCAAAACGAGCTAGATCTGAAC
This sequence comes from Amblyomma americanum, assembly GCF_052857255.1. Taxonomy (NCBI): domain Eukaryota; kingdom Metazoa; phylum Arthropoda; class Arachnida; order Ixodida; family Ixodidae; genus Amblyomma; species Amblyomma americanum. Next base: position 835 of record NW_027526594.1, on the reverse strand, counting down.
ACATCGGTTTTACAAGTGTCTATGTGATACGCGTCAAAACTTTTTCTCTTATAACTGCGCGAAAAGCATGTATTCGTGCTTAATACAACAAAACAAGCTGTTTTAGACCGAAACGAGCTAGATCTGAACACATCGGTTTTACAAATGTCCATGTGATACGCGTCAAAACTGTTTCTCTTATAACTGCGCGAAAAGCATGTATTCGTGCTTCATACAACGAAACAAGCTGTTTTAGACCTAAACGAGCTAGATCTGAACACATCGGTTTTACAAGTGTCTATGTGATACGCGTCAAAACTTTTTCTCTTATAACTGCTCGAAAAGCTTGTATTCATGCGTAATACAACGAAAGAAGCTGTTTTAGACCAAAACGAGCTAGATCTGAACACATCGGTTTTACTAGTGTCTATGGGATACGCGTGAAAACTTTTTCTCTTATAACTGCGCGAAAAGCATGTATTCGTGCTTAATACAACGAAACAAGTTGTTTTAGACCTAAACGAGCTAGATCTGAACACATAGGTTTTACAAGTGTCCATGTGATACGCGTCAAAACTTCTAACTGCTCGAAAAGCTTGCATTCGTGCTTAATACAACGAAACAAGCTGTTTTAGACCAAAACGAGCTAGATCTGAACACATCGGTTTTACAGTGTCTATGTGATACGCGTCAAAACTTTTTCTCTTATAACTGCGCGAAAAGCATGTATTCGTGCTTAATACAACGAAACAAGCTGTTTTGAACCTAAACGAGCTAGATCTGAACACATCGGTTTTACAAGTGTCCATGTGATACGCGTCAAAACTTTTTCTCATAAATGCTCGAAAAGCTTGTA